>NC_031799.1:71473712-71512081 GCF_001522545.3 Parus major | reverse complement strand
AGTTTTTGAGCCAGTGTTCTCAGCCAGTTCTCAGCACCTGTTTCCAGGCCAAAAATTATGTTTTTGCTATGCTACTTTAATTTTCATCTGTTTCCTATATGGTTGTATGTACTTTTTTATTAAAATGATCGCTTGCCAAAAAAATAAAAAATACTATATTAGATAGACTATGAGGAAAAGCTTATGTTTGAAGGAATGATGACTGTCTTTAGCTTTGATATGAAAATCTTCAAAATGAGAGAAAAAAATTTGTGAAAAATGACATCATATTCACACACAAAATGTTCATATGCCTTATTATTTTCTGAAATTCTAAAAATCCCACTCTCCACATCTTATGGCAGCAAGCTTGTCATCATAATTTTGTACTATGTTAAGAGAATAATATATTCTATTATTCCAAATTTAGTATTTTTTAACTTTTTACAAAGGCATGAGCTACTAGCATTTATTATTTTTTTATACTGATCCACAAGCATACTTTCCAAAGTGTTACTGGGGTAAATACCTTGTGCTGTGTAAACTGTGCATGGTACAGTGCTGGTTACTGAGTAATTAATACAAGACTTTCTCTTTTTTTGTCAGTGGTATTCTATTTTGAGTACATTGTGACAAAAAGCAAACTCCAAAATGTACTCCTTTGTATGAGAAACACAGTTTGTTGCAGTGCATCCTCATGTGCTATCACCCTCGAGCACATCCTCAAGACATGCTGAATTTAAATCACTGAGTGATAGAAAAAAGCCATGTATCCAACAATGGGTATTATTTTTGGCCAGGAGTTTGGAAATAATTAAAACATATTCAACCTTTTATTTCTGTTAGTGCAATATATGCTATCTTTTCAGCTGTTCCAGAGGCAGCATCTATGGTCCTGGCTTCCTTGAGCTATCATAAATTACATAGTCTTTATTTTATTTGATCACCTAGTCTAGAGACATTTTTCTTTCTTTTCTTTTTTTCCCCCAAGTTAGGACTGTGAAAGGAAATGAAGTTGATCAGTTAAGTTTCTCTGTAGTTTTGTGGGGGGATTTTTTTGTTTGTGGTTTTTTTTTGGATTTTGTGGGGTTTTTTGATGTGGATTTTTTTGAGGGTTTTTTTTTTTTTTCTTTTACAGCGAAATGTTTGGTTTTTTTCACAGTAAAGTGAAAAGCTCAATCCCTCCTATCATGTGTGCCTAACCCAGTATTGTTCACATCTGGGAGTGATAGATGTACTGTTTATAACAAGATCAAAACTAACAAGAAGTAAAGCAGAATGTTGTTAAAATAAACCACCACAATACAGTGAAAAACCTCTGAAACTGAGAATACTGGGAAAGGAGCTGGCTGCTGCCAGGTATCTAGAGACTGATGAGGTAGGAAAAGAAAAATATTTTGTCCTCAGTGGAAGCTGAGTCCCTGTGTATTGGGACAAATGGTCTTTGTACATCTTGTGTTTCTCACATTTCATCATTTCTGGCTGACATCAGGAAAGAAAACGTAAATTAACTGTTGCCTATGGAAAATACAGCAGGTACATCCAGTTTTGTTCTTTTTAAATGGTCCCAGGACACTGGTCATGAGACAAAGGGCTCAAGTGGAAGACAAATTGTTACAGGTATTTTTCATAGAGCAGCCTTCTACAGCCATGGGATCTGCGAAGGATAGGATCTTCATGCTTGGGGGTGTTGCTGGTAAAGGAGTCCTAAGTGAATACTGTGGAAATGAGCAGAAAAATGCAGAGGCAGAGGATGACTGTAACAAACTGATATTGGGAGAAATGTGCTCCATCAGAGCCGCAGGTTTGCCTCATCCTCCCCTCTTGATGTTTCCCTACCATTGCATCTACCTTGTGCTTCACCAGCCCTGATTGCTGTTCCTCTCTGTGAACATCAATTGGCTACAGAAATCCTCAGCTGCAACTTATTCTCACATTAGAGTAAAAACAGTTGCTGCAGGAGGACTGCTCCTTTTATCTCTACAAATCAAGTAGGATGTTCGTGCAAATCCAGTCTAATCCTGTTTCTCAAGCCTTACAGTAGGGAATTTGGACTGAGAGTACACAAACTTTAGAACTGAAATGCTGTTGTGAGCCTTCCTCCAAAGTCCATGGACAGGTATGGAGGGAAGAAGGATTTTGCTGTTGTTTTTTAAATATTAAGGGGTTGGGTTTTTTTCAGATGTAGTCTCCTGTCATGAAAGCCTATATTTCATTGTTTTTAAAATGCAGATATTTGTAAGTCATGTGTAAAAAATCCTGTCTATAGAGGAGTGCCTTAGGCAGGTAAGAGGTGGCACAGAAATTGTCCATACAGCGAAAAATGCAAAGAATTCTATGAAAGCAGGAAAAATGAATCCTGCATTACTAAAATATGCAGAGTTTCCCTTGTTTCCCCACAGGGCAATGCCATGTGCTGCCATTTGCATTTCCCCAACAGTGAAACCACAGCCATGTAAAATTAATGAGAGTGTACAGAGTGTGTTTAACAAACGCTGACACATACCCTGTGGTGACTTGGCATCCAGCATTTTGCTTGGAATTGATAGAGATGTGCAGAACTTACTGGGGAAAAAGCAATGCACAGCATCTGTAAATAAATGAACGTGTCCCCGCAGTCCAGCAGGCTCTGGAGCTGTCACGCACAGGACACCCAGACCAGCAGGCAAAACATGCATCCAATACATGTCCCCTCTGGCAGGACCTGGTGACTCATGTTTGCTTTTGAATGGGGACTGTTCAGTCCATTCTGAAAACCTCTAAAACCTTCTCTTCAACTTCTTTAGGGCTTCTCTTTGCTGTCAGGATTTTGGCACAGAGCAGAGCACATGATTCTTGTTTAGTTTCCTTGAGTATAACCCACCTCACTCTGTAATCTCCTAGAGTTATTCATACCAATACCTTGACATTTTTTATGTCCTACTTATAAAAAAATTAATGAAATATTTAGTCTGACAAAGAATTAAGGTGGCATAAAGCATTAATGCTATTAATCTCTTTATTCTTACCTGTCCTGGTGTGCTATTTTCAACAGCCAAATTCCTTCATGTGTTGAATTTTTCCAGGTTATCCCAAAAAACATTGTGCATAGGCCTATGTATTCTGTGATGCTTAATTGGTTGTTGAAGTGGAGGAGAGGAAGTTCCCCTCTTTTTTTTTTCTTTTCCCCTCCAAAAAGTCTTTTGGTGATGCATGTCTGGTAGATACAGAGCCCTGGGACTTTATAGGAGATGTGGGACAGGGGCCTGAGCAACCTGGCCCAGTGAAAAGTGTCCCAGTCTGTGGCAGGGGGTGGCAAACAGAGGGACACCTTCCACTGTCCCAGGCTGCTCCAGCCTGGCCTTGGGCACTGCCAGGGATCCAGGGGCAGCCCCAGCTGCTCTGGGCACCCTGTGCCAGGGCCTGCCCACCCTGCCAGGGAACAATCCCTGCCCAAGATCCCATCCAGCCCTGCCCCTGTCCTTTCACTTCATTCCTTATAAAGAGTCTCTCTCCATCTTTCCTGTAGCTCCTTCATGCACTGGAAAGCCACAATGAGGTCACCCCAAGGATTATCCTCTCCAGGATGAACAAATCCAGTTCTTGGCCTTTCCTCACAGGAGAGGTGTTCTTGCAGCTGAATTGCTCATTAGCACAGCGGTTGATAATCCAGCTTCAGCTCTTTCAGCTCCACAGCAGGTTGCCTCAATTAGCAGTTTTTGCCTGAAAAAGGTGTGAACTGTGGATTGTGAGAGAGAAATCACTGGACTTTTATAATAAGACGTGCTCTTCATTAGATATTTTGCTCTGAGAAGAGAATAACCCTCCAAAAGAAATTTCCTAAAATTCAGAGTTGTAAGACAGTACAAAGATTGCAATACACACTTATAATAGTAAAAGTATATTTCAAAGGAATACTCCGCCTCCTGAACTAAATGGAAAATATTCATGAAGTAAAAGCTGAGCAATTTTCAAGTTCTGCTTACCAAAAGACAAAGAAATTGCAAGGAGGCCTCTAAATGTGAAATAAATCCCTCACTTAGACAAACTATCAATCAGTACCTCCCTTGATTCATTAGCAGTCCAAAATATTGCTGTAATTTTGTTATAGCTGAAAAGCACTGAATTAAAACATAGAGCACCCTCTAATGATACCATTTTTAGGGGAGGTAACTCAGACACTTGCATCTGGTATCCTGGACACCATTACTGCAATAATACAGTATTCAGAGTTGATATTTCTCACCTGTTCTGATTTAGTGCTTAGAATCTATATTTTAACTAGTTGGTAATCCTATTCACTAGTCTAATCAAAAAACTTAGCTATAGCCACAAAGCATATAATGCAAAATATCTAGAACCACCTATTTGGTTCTTTTATTGTTTAAATATAATTTACATACAATTTTTTACTTCTACTGCATAAATAAGATTATGACAGTGTGGCAGGCTTTAAAGAGTTGGTTGGCATGATACATGATAGTTTCTTCTAAGTGAAGTGAGTACTTCTCATTTTATACTTCCAGTTACTTTTAAAATAACTGCTTGCTGGACATTTATCCAGTCTTTGAACAATGAAAAGGATTTGGAAGAAAAGAATCTCTGGAAAAGTGCATGTTACTGTCTGTGCTATCCATTTCTTAGAAGTGTTTTTCTCAATGTCTTGCAAGACTGTTTTTCTTGAATGCCTTAAGAATTTTTCAGCACCAAAAGCATACAGGATTAAGAATTCAAATACTGTATTAATTATGAAAATCTATTCATACATGCTGGGCTAATCCTATTCACTCCTCTCACAAGCACGTACCACTTGAAAAGGTGAAGAATGAATAACACGTTTACAGCAAATGAATACAAACTAGCTACATGAGTATATTTTGGCTGCTTTCCATTGGGCAAATATTTGCACAGTTATTTGGCCTTTACAAAGCAAAAATTCAGGAAGAGAATTTTGGAAATCCCTGCAAGGAGCAGGTACCCAGTGGTGAAGAGGAATGAATGCTCCATTTAACTGTTTTGCCTGTTTGCAGGACAAGTTACTGTCAGATGAACAGAAAATGAACCTGTTGCTATGGGAAGATGTGAAAAAAGTAATTTTTGACTGTTCTACCTCTTCTTTTCTTTCATCAGGCCTGCAGTGATTTTCCTGAGTTTGGTTGCATTTCTTGTACTCCCTGATACATTCTGGTTATAATGGAATTCTTTTGGGAAAAACATTGTCTTGTACTTCTCATCTATTTGGGAATGGAAGACCACTTTCCCCCATTTCCAGCCAGGGAAGACTGGCAGTTGAGTTCTTAATGGTCCTCTAGAAACTGCAGATAAAAAGTTTATGAGGTCTGCTCCTTTCCTGATGCACAGAAAGTTACTGAAACAACTTTCTCTGTGGTAAACTCAGTGAGCAAGGCAGTACTGCTATTTATGCTTCTCCAACCAATAGAGTCAGTACCTTGCTAATGAAAGCCTGGTGACTACTTTGTTGTAATATATGTGTATTTTGTGTATTTTGATGACAGTTGCATTTGACTGAAGACTGGAGCTGTTGAATAACATTTTGGTTTTTTCCCCCTGCCTCCTGTTGCCAAGCCTTCAATAGGTTTCTTTCAATAGGTATCCTTCAAACCATCTGCTCTACCTGGAACTGGAGAGATAGAAAACAGAAAGAAAGAAACAGAAAAACAGAAAATGCAGAACAGAAAATAGATACACTGTTGAGGTGACTCAGGACTTCTTACAGGCTTTCCCACATTTTAATTTTCTTGGAATAATATAATTTAATAAATTATATTTATATAATTATATATATATATATATATTATAATTATATAATATATTATATATATAATGCAATTATATTATATATAATGTAATTATGATAAAACTACAATTTAAATTATAATGATTTAATTTTAATAATTAAATTAAAAACTTAAAATATATTTACTTGGAAGTTTGACCAAAATCAGTTTAATTTTTCATAGCGCATGAAATCAGCACGTTTAGAAATGTTGAATGGGGAAATTAGGAGTGCAGTTCTTGAAAATTCCTACAGATTTTTGAACTTGAATCATCTTCTCAAATGAATAACAATGATTTAACTTCAGAATTATGTTTGGGGTTTTATTTGTTTGGGGTGCTATTTGTTTGTTTGTTTATTGGTTGATTCGTTGATTGGCTTTGTAGGTTTTTATGATTTTGTTTCTTTCCCTGAGATGGAAGAAACTTCATTTTGGTATTCAGTGATTCTTAATGATAAAATATAGGGCTATAAAATCTAAGAGAAATGATGATTCAGAAGATTGATTCAAGAAATAGGCATGAAGAAATCTTATAAATATTTAATTACTATTTTTCATTGCAAATTTTACTGTCTTGTTTTCAAATAGAGATAAGGGCTGATATGTTACATATAGATCCACTCTTACATTAACCAACTTTT
Source organism: Parus major (assembly GCF_001522545.3). Taxonomy (NCBI): domain Eukaryota; kingdom Metazoa; phylum Chordata; class Aves; order Passeriformes; family Paridae; genus Parus; species Parus major. Next base: position 71,505,684 of record NC_031799.1, on the reverse strand, counting down.
AGAAATCTATTTAAATGAAATATGCCTTCAAGGAGGAAATCAACCACACAAGATTGACTGTGAACTCTGTGAAGTCATTACTCTTTATTTTTTGTAAAGCACATTGATCTTTCGTTATAATAATTTATTTTAAGTCCGATGAGAATAAAACCAAGTCTTTAATCATGTTTGATTTCTCAAGAAAGAGGGCAAGAGAGGTGAACAAAGGTCAGTTTCAGAGTGTCTTTTTTCTTGTCTAATCACACAGAGGTTACAATCCTACCCCCTGCCTCTGGCAAAGGCATCATTATTTCAGAGGAAAAAGTGTACTGTGCAAATCGCATTGAAAAACATCAGTTTTGTGGTGGAATCTGGATCAGTCAGGTCAGTCAAACATAGGCACAAGAGTCTTTAGCTTTCCCAGCACTGTTTGAGTTGCTCATCCTACTGAATACTCCCCCACAAACTCTGCCCTGTGCATTAATCACCATTAGCATCACCAAGGCCAGGACAGGGATTGCAGCAACCTGGGATGGTGAAAAATGTCACTGCCCATGGTTGGGGGTGGCACTGGGCAGGATTTAAGGATCAAACCAGTTTGAGTCTGGGATTCCAGGTGTGTCCAGTTGTTGTGACTGGAACATCAGGTCTTCCTATTGCAGTGTTTTGAGGGATTGGTGAGTGTGTGGGAGGTAAATGAAGGAGATGCTGGGAAATATTGATATTTTTAACAGTTTGAGAAATTATCTTTCACTCCTCTTTTTTCAGGAAATTTGACCAAAGCATGTCTGACATAGTGGTGAGGAGATTTTGTCACATTGCCAAGGACAGGTATTCTGAGTGTGGAGAACAATGAACAGCAATGGAGAGAAACACGGAACACAAATTTTTTGTTAGTGTTATGGCAAGAATATGTTGATTTGGAGGGTTTTACTGCTTATTAGTCACAGACAAAAAGGCAGCCCTTTTTAGATGTTTAGATGTGGGGCATTCTGGTCTAGCCAGACATATTTAATTTTCTGCAAAAGAAATTAGGGAAGAGAGTTCTCTGGAAGGGACAAAGGAAATGGGGAGCAGATCACAAAGAACATATCTGTAATGTGGATTTACAAAATGAGCCACCAGCATATGCAATTTACCTCTAAACTGTTACATATTTGTCCTTGGTTGTACAGATGTGTTAAACATTTAAAAGAAGTTAAACATTTAAAACTGGAGGACCAGTCCATTTTTACATTTCACTCATTGATATGAGGGTTTTTACAAGGTAGGAATGTCCCAGAACCCTTCACAGCCAGACACAGCAATACAGGAAGCTTTGGTACATGTCATCATTTCAGATATAAGTCTTGAAATGTGGGAAAATTGCCATTTGGAAAAGAGTTTTCTTTTGTAGAGATGTATTAGCAGAAACTGGAAAGATAGGTTTCATAAAAAAACCACAAGGCTTCTCAATATTGTGAGACATTTTTGTTGTTGAAAGTGGTAATTTAGCAAAACAGAAACCTTTCATGAGAAAGTGCTTGTTTCAGTTAACTTGTCAGAAAATGCTTTGGAAAACAGTGATTTTTATAATATCAGGTGCTTGCCTTGTTACCGTGAAGATTTTGATTCTGTTATCTGAAACAGAATTTAAGTGCATGATACTCAGAAATTTAATGAGAAGTGAAACTGTAATCTTCACAAAACCCCTTAACATTAAACAGGATTATTTTGATGTCAGAAGAACATTCTGAGTAATTCAAACTGAAAATACACTTATTTTATCAGTGCTGAAAATTTTCTCTGAACTATTGGTCATGAGAGGAAAAAGCAATCTCCTGCTCAATGCCAGCACAGGACCTACTTCAGAAATCGTGGTGCTGGAACAACTTGTCTGATGCAGAGAATGGAGCATTTCAGTGTTCCTGAGTGAGAGATCTCTCTGTTGCCTAATGGCCCAGTGAATTTAGTAATGATTTCAAAAGAATAAACTCATTTTTCTCTATTTTATGACATTACAGAGAAACTGGGAATCATCAAAATACAAAAAGGTTACCGGGCTGCCGCTGCATTTCACTTTGTAAGCTGTTTTTTCCTGACTTTTTTACCCCTACCCCTTTGTTTTCTGTCAAGCTGTTTTTTCCTGACTTTTTTACCCTACCCCTTTGTTTTCTGTTTTCTTTAAAGAGACCAAGGTTACTCATTCAAAGTCAGCCTCAGAACAGCTTCCTGAATAAAATTTAGACCCTCTTGTATTTTACTTACAATTGATTCTACATCATTAGGAGATGATTACCTTTGATACAGAGTTTAAAAAAATAGCCCACAGTTTTGATCTGTAATAATTTACAACACCTTTAATTTGAATTACAGATGAGATAATCATGGAAAAGTGGCTGAGGATCACAAAGCTTATAAATTTTTAAACAACCTCAATTTTCAAAGTTATAGACAGTGTATTTTATATTAATGTGAGTTTTGTGTAAATCTGTATGGACAGCAATCATGCTCTTGTCTTTAGAAATAAAATAGTTGCCATTAAGTTATGTGTGAGTCCCTATATCTACTATATTTTCTTACAGAGGATTGGACAGAATAATGTATGTGGAAAAATGAGTAGTGACATGGAATAAATGAAAAAAGGATGGAAATGATACACAATTGCAACTTTCATTTTTGATATGTCATTACAACTTTTATTTTGAGAAGAATGCATAATTCACTTTAGGGTTGCACATATGTAGATGGCTAAATAATGGAAATTAATAATTGCACATCATGCAAATAGGAGAGGAATTAGCAGAGTGGCTGAAGTAAAGTTACTGCTACTTTTGCACTCACCAGTTTTCATTCCACCTTTGTAAAAGACCAGCAATGTGTCTGATCCAAAAGAAGAACCTTTCCTTTCAGATTCTGAATTTTTACCTGGTTCAAGTTGTAAGAGCTCAAAGGTTTCTTTCAGATGGCTTTTTTTGTAGCCAGAAAACAAATTTGTCTGATTTTCTTTAGACATATGGCCATCTGAAAAGCAAAACAGAAATTATCCTCTTAACTAGCACCTGTAGCACCTCTTTCCAGCGATTGAACAGACCAATTATTCCATCCTGATGATCAAGTTTGCATGGAATTCTGATCTTTCCCTCCTGACTCTTCTGGGTCTGATCCCTAGTAATAGTTGGTTCCTATGTGTCTATGTGGATGACAGGTTTGGTCAAATAAAAATTCATGCATTTCTCTTTATGAATATTGGTAGTATTCACCATGAAGACAATGTCTGTGGTTTCCCAGCTAGAGATAAAAGTATTTAGCCCATAATTTCACTGAAAATTAAGCAGATGTGCACATTGTGGACTCAGTACTGTAAATTGCTATCCATCCTCCACACTGAGCTCTTCCAGCTTCCTGGGAAGGCAGTGACAGATGAGGGTAATGAGCAGCTACAGGACAGTGCCCTTTGCTTTCTAGCAAATTAACTTCAAAGAGACACTATTTCCTTCTCTTCTGAGCTGGCTGCTGAGCTTTAGCCATGTTATGTGCTCAAAAGGAATTGAAAAGATAAGCTAAAATATGCCTATCGTGTCTTTCAATTTATGTGGCATAAAGAATCAAAGGAAGCTAAAACCTCTCAAAGCAGCAGCTGTAACACAGTCTGACTGCTATTGAGTCTGAGCAACTTGGTTATTTGAATGCTTTTAAAGAATTATACATTCTTTTTCATGCCTGTTTTCCCTTTCAGTGTTTCTAATTAAATTCTATGGAACACAGATATTTTATGTTTAATTTGTTCTTTCAGGGACAAGCACAGATGAGTGCAAAAAGCCTGGAAACTGGTTGGATTGGTGAGTAATCCCTTACTAGCATGAGCTGCATCATCCCTTCTTCAACAGCTTCCACAAGTTCAGAAGATCAGAAGACTGTCATTTTGCCTTTGAATGAACCAAACTCTCTGTTGCCTCATGTTCTGGCTCTGTGATGAGCCTCAGGGGGCAAAGGAAAGGGTGAGAACCTTTTATGTGAAAATTTTTCAAGCCAAATCACTGTAGAATGGTACATGAATGTGACCTGAGGGTGCATCACCGCTTCTGCCAGAGTGCCCACTGCTAGCAGCTGTAGAAGAATCTGGAAACTTTTGTTTGTTTTAGTTTTAATCACACTTCTATAAGAACAGGTGGTACTTCTGGGCCATGAGTTATGGGGTGGCTACATGTCCTGTTGGTGAATGATGCTGTACAGGAGGAAATTGGTCTTGAGTCTCCTTATTAATATTACATTTCTTTCTGGGAACACTGAAAACAGACAAAAAAAATTAAAAGCCCAATAAATATGACACTTCATTTCTGTAAAAAGCAACTTTTCTTTTAGCTGAATCATGAACCACACTGACAATCATGAGTGTATCTTTCAGTAATTCAGCAGATTATGTCTGGTCTGTTAATAACCTTCACTCAGAATATGAAGTGGGAAAGCCAAATCTTGTCTCTCCTGACTCAATTTCTTTTTGACATAGCCTCTGTTGATGTGATCTCATGCAGTTGGTCCTACGGAAAAAAAAAATAATAAAAAATACATACCTGTGGCTGTAGGAAAACAATCTGTAAAAATGTGCATTTTCCAGAATTCTTTATATACATGCTTAGGGAGATGTAGCAAATAGACAAAAAGGAAAATTCCATCAGATGCAACAAATGAAATTAATTTGTCAGGTCAGGACTTCAAGGTGTCCACATTCAGAGCCTTCATATTTGTCCCATTCTGAGATCTTAAAGGTAATAGGGAAGAAGCTGTACACGAAGGCTGCCATGCAATGGTGGCATGCTGTTTGTATTTTTCTATTCCTAGATAATGTTAGTTCACTGTAGCCAGTATTTCTGCATCCATCAAATTAGTATAAATTGTGCTTCAATATAGAGCAGATTATGAAATCTCGGCAAGTTCTTGCATTCCTGACAATCACAGTTAGAAAGTACTCAACAGCATCAGTTTCATTGCTTTTATTGAAATTAATTCAGTCTTGGTACTTTAACTAGTTTCTGAGTTTATATATACATTTTTGACGTCATGCGTGTGAAATTGAATTTTTTTCTCAACATAAAAATTGTAGAAGCCAAACCATAGTAATTTATAAATAGCAGGTATTTCTCAGTGCATTCAGCAGAAGCTCTGAAAGTCTGTGAAAATCTGACCATGTCCTCTGCATTTATTTCCAGCTCTGATGCAGCCCCATGGTCATTCAAAGGGAAGGAGGTGGCTGGTTACACCTAGTCTTGGTGTAAGTGTTAAATTTAATCTCAGAACACTTACTGGAATTAACTTGGACTCAGAACACCCACGGGATTGAACTCCTCAGGGGTTTTATAAAGCAGGTGATGCTATTTCTGAATCCCAGAAAGAGCCAGAGGCCTGCAGAGCTCAGCACTGTTAAGAAGGATGCACTGGGAATTGGTAGAAATACAACTGCTGGTAATATTCAGGTCTAAGGTGTATTTTGATGCTTTCCCTGAGTTAATGTTTAACCATTGTGCTTAAGCAGTGGTTCAGGAGAGATTTCCAAGGTTCCACTTTAAGTGAGCCAGCTCTAGGTGGCACCTGATGTCCCTTTTTTACTTTCCATTCTTTCCCAATCTCTGAGCAGAAATGCTGTTTGCTTCCTTATGGACTTCTCCTGGGGCCAACACATTAGGTTTTGGGACTATATCCAGTGAATGATCAGCTTTTTCAGTTTCATTTTCTGCTTTTGAGAACCCTACAGAGGTGGAAAGATCAGTTCTGATGTTTCTGGCAATAATTTATTCTGCTCAGTTGCAGAATTTAAAGTATTCAGAAAGGGCTTGTAATTACATTATAGTTCTAGTTCTAGCAATATTTCTAGCCATGAGAGATTTGCTGATGGAAAGAAGATAATTATTCCCTCTTCTTTTCACCCAGTATCCTGTTTCACCCATCAAAGAGAGCACACAGTGGGTCACAGCAGTCTGACTCCTCACTTCATGCATTGTTTAGGGACAATGAGAGCTGAGCTTCTGCTCTGCTTCCAAAGCTCATCCTAACTTTGAAGGAATATTTCTGGCAGTGCAAGTGAGAAGTTGACAGGCAGCAAAGCCATTGCCTTTCCCTGTGCCTGTGTACCACGAGAATTAAGAAATACTAATAATAGAAATGTTATTTTCTGCCAGAGGCAGGCTTGTGTTTCTAACTGTGGTGGTGCCATCAGTTTTAGGACTCAGTTTTTGTACTAAGGGGAAAATGTAACATTTAATCCAATATTAAGCTGCTCTTTGTTTTTTGGTTTTTTTTTTTTTTTTGGAGCTGAAAAATTCAGGGGAGCACTTGCTTGGCAGTATTTTTAAAGACTGAGTTTGTCTGGCATTTTTTCAGAGCAGGTTTAACAGCCTGGACAGACTGTGAGTGACAAAGTTAAAAAGGGAGTTTGAAGTTTAAATAGTCAAACATGGAGTGCTGTAAGTACAAAAACTGCAAAGAACACCCAGAGGAACTTCATCTTTTCAAGATTCTGAATTTCCAGGTCTAGAGTCACTGTACAGATTCAGTGGTGCAGTCATTCAAGGCAAAAGTTTCCTGATTCCTCAAACTTACCTTGTGCCTTATACACTTGATAGAAGACATTTGTCAGACATAATTTTAAAAAAAAATAATTTTAATTTAAAAACTATTAAAGTTTGTCAATAGTTGGATTATTAATAGTATGTTTGTATTTGACTCAGTAATACCACATCTGGCTAAAATTGGCATTGCCAACAAACCAATCCCCCAAAACTGCAGCTGAAGTAGTGTTAGCATCACTTAGAAAATCTTGTCCAGGAGCAAAAAACTGTAACCAGGATATTTCTTTTATTACTGAGGAAATTGCAAGTTCTTGTTCAATTTACTGTTTTCAAAATCATATTTATATTTCCACACAGGCCTCTGCATGTTATGCTATGGTTACCATTACAGCTTTTTAAATTTCACATGATTTAAAATCATATGAATCACTGGAAATGAATATTCACCACCAAGTGAGTGGAAATATGAAGTCTGAGTCTGTAGATTTAGAGGTCTCATGCATATTTTACTTTTTTTTAATTCTCAGTTCTAGTTGCATGAGTAAGATCTAACAGATTCTGATTGCCTTGTATTATTATCTAGTAAAAGTTTTGAAGCAATTTTTTTGTTTCTAACTCCTCTGGTCTGTATTTTCCCAAACAACTTAAAGCAATGAAAGCTTATTATACTGCATGGCTGTCTTCCTTCTTTGGATTCTGGTGGTGTTGGGGTTTTTTTATGTTGTTGGTTTAGTTTTGTTTTGTTTTGTTTTGTTTTTTTGTAGTTTCTCAGGCTGCCTTTAATCTACAACAGGCAGCCTGCACATGGCTTTTAGTTTTCTAACTCTTTTGATGCAGCCTGCTGTTTGGTGGGTGTTCCTTCATTTTCTGTAGCTCTGAAACTTTTCTGTACTGAAATTGCTTTGGGAATATCTTAATTTGCAGACAACTCTGCAGAGAGGCACTTTTTACTTGTGGATTTAAAAAAAAAAAGTAGTCCAGGAGCTCTCTAATCATTATGTTGTACTTTTTTTCCTAGAATTCTCAAGATCCTTTCAAGGAAGACTTAAAGTATCTGAGCTGACCTGAAGGTCTCTGAAGTCAATGGAAAGATTTCTGTTGATTTTCAAGGGCTTTAAAATATTCCTTTAAGGAAAAACTCAAATCCTAGCCTAAAAAACATCAACACTGTTTTGGTGTCACCAAGAGTGAAATATAACTGAAACTGAAAAATTATTTAACTAATACAATTCACTTTGTAGAAGACAAAAGGGGATTATTGCACATCACCTCAACAGGACAATTTTTAAAATAGTTAAATGCTGGGTTCCAAGGCAATTTCATTTTCTTATTGTAATGAACAAATTTAACGCTTGAATGTGCCCCAGAAATAGTCATCCCAAGGCAATTTTATATTCTTGTTGTTGTGAATTTTTGATGCATGAATCTGTCCTAGAAATAGTGCTTGGAACAGAATACACAACTTCTAAATTAAAGAAAAAGTTCTTACTCTCATTCGAGCCACCTCTTGGAACATAAATTGGAATCTGGAGGAGGCAAAGTAGATAATTCAGGATGGAAAGAGTCAACTCAAATTGCTTTTTTTTTTTTTTATGGATTCATTTGGGTGCTGGAAGATTTAGAGTTACAGGGAAAAAGGAAAGAAGAAACACAAAATGTGAAGGCAAATAAATAGTACATGCCTGTCTTGGTAAAAATGAGAAGACTTCAAAAGTTTTAAATGAGAACAAACTAAATATGCTTAAAGAAAGTGGATTATTTAAATACATCTTGTCGTCTTTAAATGCATAAAGTTATATTTGATTAGCAAATCATCAGGCAAGTGATCTGTGTTGGGTGATTTATAAAAGGAGAAAACCTCTATTACTATATGTTTACTTTGTGGCTGTATAATATTGTTCTATTTCATAATGAAATTTTATCATACTGAAGGTGAATTTAAGCACAAGGAAAAGACAGGAAAAGACATAGAAAGTTACTTTTATTTCTTACACAGAAAAAATACAAAAATGCACCTCTTGTGCTTTTCTTCTTCTCCCTCCATCTAAAAGAAGAAGTTCTCTGCAAGATTTTTTGAGATATAAGGAGGAGCAAAAGCACAACATTAATATTATTGCATTATTTAGATGGGCAATTTCTAGTCACATATTTAACCTTTATAAAACTTTTGGGATTTTTAGGTGGACTGTTCCAAATTAAGTCTTTGTTTTGCCTTTTTAATTTTTTTTTGTTTATTTATCCACCAATTGTATTGCCTTCTTTTCTGACCTGTGGGAAGACAGTTCACTAGATATTGCAGCTTTAACTACAAAAATTATTTCAAAATGATGGTCTTTCTAGGAAGTCTAGAGAAGGACACATGGATTTTTTTCCATGAAAATTATTTGAATGGGTGACATTTGTTTATGGCTGACATAAATATACATATCTGGCTTGTAATTCGATTTGTTCTGCTGAACTAGTACAGAACGCAGAATGTCCAGGAAAAACAAAAAAAAAAACAACCCAAAAACAAACTAACCAACCAACCAACCAACCAAAAAAAACCCCTATCTGTACCCTAACCCGGCTGTGCATCTGCTTGGGCATTAGGAAGCTGCAGTGAATATTTGTGTCAGGTTAGACACCAGAGGATGCCTCTGGAAGAGGCATCTGACCCTTTCCTAATTTGTTTGCTTAAAATGAAATACATCACCCCCTAGAAATGCTCTCCTTTCAAATTGAGGAGAGCAGGATACTTACTTTGGATGCAAGTACCAACACATAACTTATTACTGTAGCACTTCAGGTGTTGCACAAGGAACTTGCACTGCAGCACTTTAAAACCCCAGACTGAATTGTTTATTATGAATGATTTCTCTCAGGCTTTTTGCTTGTCTTCTTGCAAATAATTAGTGAACAATTAAGGTATTTAACTAGCTTTGGAAAAATTCCAAAGTGCATGGTAAGTACTTAGTATAAATGAGGATTTGTTTCTTTATTGTGCCTAGAATTGTTCTCAAGAAATCATTTTCACTATTTGAGTAGTTCAAATTGGGTTCCTGAGACTGGAATAATCACAAATTGGATTTGAACAGACTTAGAGCTTGTGTGTTTAGAAAAACCAAGAGGTATCATTTATGTGCTTGTTTTGCAAATGTCCACCAGCTATGTATGTGTGATGGCAATGGAAAACAGCCAGGTCCACTCCTCTACAGTGATAAAATCCTAAAGCAGCTCCACAGGTGCTTTGTTGTTTTGTAATTGTGCATTGTGCTAGGCCAAGCGCTGTTGTATAATCTGCAGGACTCTTCCTACTCTTCAGGGTAAATCACACAGACAGGAGAGTCTACAAAGACTTTTAAGCTATTAGTAGAGGGTTTCCTTCCTGCCCCCATCTATTTGTGAGTGTGACTTAAGAGCTAAATACACTTGATGCTCTTACTAATCATAGGAGTAAATCCTATCATTTGTGCCTTAGTGGGTAAGAAAAGTCTCCAGATGATGTCTTGTCTTTTTAAATGTGCATCCATTAAAGTGCCATAAGCACTTTTGTTAAACAGAGCAAAAGTATCTGCAGAGATAATTAATCTGTCATGCTTCCCTGTACATTTATTATCTGCATTTCTGCATCTGAGCTAGTTGACCAGAATTTCTTTAGTGAAGAAAAATAGCACCCTTGAAGTACAGGTTCCCTCAGTTGTCCTTAATATTATTTCCTTCATGCCTCCAACTGCCTCCTGTTTTATGGATTATGACTATCCCATACAGCTACCTCCAGGCTGTGTTGTGGGTTTCCAGTTAATGTATTCACTTTTCATCTAGATTAATAATTCTGGGTGATGTCCTGCATTTTCAGAGGTTATCAGTCACAGCTCTGTGGCTTTCCTTCCTTTTCCCTGTCTCTCCAGCCTCCCAACCTCCACCCCCAACCTCCTCTCCTTCACTAGCTGGGCAGGGTCAGGCTGCCTCAGGATGTCACTTGTTTAAAACAGAATTACCTGGCTGTCAGAGATGCTCCTGTTCCTCGAACTGGACAAAAGAGAGCTAAAGACGTATTTAGTGGACAAGGCATTTCCTGCTGATGAGCTAGATGTTAACAAGAGCAGCTGTACAGCAAGCTCTTGGTAACAAGCAATTTCTTTCTCCAGAACACACTGCATTAACTGCGTAATCCAAGAGCAGTGCTCTGCTTTGGTGAGGGGAGCAGTGTCATGCTAAGGTTGTATGGAAAACTTTAAAGCTCTTGAGGGGGTTTAAATTTTTATTTTTTTAACCTGTCACATTTATTTCTTGCGCTTGTACAATTTTTTTTTTACCTGTGATATGAAATTTACTTTAAAAGAAGTCATCCAGAAACTGGAATATGAAGACTGAGAGGCAAGAAAGAACAAAATTGATGGTTCTGCTGATTCCTCTTGGTACAGTTGGATGATAAGTAGAATAAAAACAATGTGACTGCAGAAAAGAAGTTAACTATAGGGCACTGCCCAATTCTGTCAAATTTCTGGAGTATGGAGGGTGTGTGAATTTTTGACCCTCTATATGAGTTTCCCAGATTTGCTAATTATGCTTGGTATATATTTTTGATTGTATTTAGAATCAACAAAAACAAAACAAGCAATTAAAAAAGGAAAAAAAAGATATTTTTGTATGTATGAATTTTTCACATGTCACTTCTTCCTGTTAATTCTGTTGTGAAAATGGCATTAGGTCTATTTTACCCTCTTTTCTACACATTTCTGTTTAAATTATAGGACTGTAATTCTTTTCCCCTAGATCAGTGTTTCCCACTGCAATCAATTTATTCAACCAAATTCCATTAATATAAATTATAAATTATTTTTAAATACTCTCATCTATTGCTAACATTCATTTATCTGTTCCAATCAAATGGCAAAACATTGATGTTTAAGGAAAACATATCCAGTTTCTCAGAAAGTTGCCCAGTTTCACTTCAGGGGGAATACTTGTTTAAAATAGGATCGCTATGTATGAAAACCTGGGAAAATCAGGTAAAGGCTGTGGAATTTGTTCAGTGTAGCATCAACCAGTAGGTGAAAATAGGAAACCTTGTAACTGCTCTTTGGCATTCCAGCTCTGTCTGTCTTCATTCCAGCTCTGGTGTCTCCATTTACCTTATAAATTAGCTATTCTGGAACACATCTGAAATTTATTATGAGAATAACGTTAATGCTTTAATTTTGAATTGCACATAAAACATAACCAAGCACAAAAAATAGTAGTGGGGAAAAAATGGCACAGTCCCCCTGTTGTATTTATTTTCCTAACATAACATTTACAATTCACATCTCCATGGTGGTTTTTTTTTTCTATCCAAGAAAAGCTTGACCTGAAAAACAATGAATGTTTTGCTTGTGTTTCACATTAATGTCTCTAAATGCAATTTTATCTGAAAATTTCATTGCAAGGCTCATGTAAATAAAAGACATGAGCAGTGCATGGTCTTCATCTTTTTCTGGGGCAGATAATGTGATGGTGACTAGAACTATTTGGATCTCCACCTGAGCATGTCCTACTCCCACTCCCTTTCCTCTGATGTGCTTTGTCCCACATTAAACCCACTAGATGGGAATTGTAAGAGGAACTCCCTGGATGGTCACATAATAAATGAATTCCAGAGATGGGGGAGCTGAGGTGTTTGCTTTGACATCAGCCTCCAACATTCTGCAAGGCCAACGACTCCAAACCTGTAGGTTTCCAGCTGAATCTTCTGATATTAAAACCCTCTAGATTCTATAATCCATTGTATTAGATGGTAAAGCTGCTATCTAAAGACTTTCTTGACAATATTTAGATCTGATTTAGCAAGAAATCTGATTATAATCATCCTAATCAAAATCACTGTGTTCTACTTCTTGTGCCTAGCTGAGAACCTTCTCTCCATTGCTCCACACAGATACATTGATTTAAAACTCCTCTTTTTTTTTGTTTCCAGGCCCAGCATTTGCACTATTATGAATCCAAGTTCATGTTACCTCGTTACCTCGCTGTTAACAAATTATTTATATTATGTATTTTGATAAACTATTTCCCTGGAACATTAACCAAAGTAGTATTTTCACAGATAGCATATATATGAGCGAGATATTTTTCTTGTTAATATATTACCTTTACTAAAGAGGTTGTGTATTATCTGCTGAAATCTCAGCATGGAAATTGAAAGATTGTCCTTGCAATTTGTAATCAAGGTAACATTGTGCCAAAATGTGAAAACTCTTCTATATTTTTTATATGATGAAGAAATATTTTCCAAGATGCTAACAGAGAGAGTAATGGATTTACCTTATAGGTCATTATATTTTCCTTTCTGACATTATCTAAGTTGCTTATCCTCTTATTAGCATACTTTCTGAACAGTGTGCTAAGTACTATTCTGAGATTATACAGTTGGTCATCATTATTGACTTCCTGACAATAAGCCCATGGGTGAGAAGATACATTGAGAAAAGACAATTTGAGGGCTGCTAAATTTTTTCTTTTTTTTTTTTTTTTTCAATAAAATAAAAATAAGCTTAATAGAAGAAGTGGCTCAACTGTGCTCTGAAGCACTGGGTGGGATTTTTGGGAGGTTCTTTGTGGGACTGGAAGTTGGACTCAATAATGCTTGTGGGTCCCTTGAAACATTCTGTGATCCTATGCTTCTATGGAAAGTATTTAAAAAAAAAATGAAAGAAAAGTTCACCTTTTCAGGATGCTACATTCAGCAAGCAGCACGTGCAGGCACCAGGGCCATCCATCCATCCATCTGGCTGCTGCTGGTTTGAGAATGTGCTGATTGCCACGTGCTCCTGAACAGAGCCTGTGCCAGACCTTAATCTGGAGCCCATCCCTGTCTGTGGAATAATTTGGCAAAGATCACAGATGTGCTTGTGCCTGGTGAGTGATTTTTGCACTTTCCAGTCAGAGGGCTTTTGCTGCTGACTGACCCTGCTTGGGTCATGGGGGTTTTCAGTGAAGCTCTCACAGCAGACACATGAATTCAGGATGCAACATAAGAATAAGGAAGGCGGAAGAGTGGAATTAGTCTGCCCTGTCCCTTAAATGAGGTCTCTTGATGTAGTTCATTAACCAGATCCTTGGCTGGGGTTGCCATTTAAATGGAGAATACATTTTTAGTTTCTTAAATTACATCATGCTTTCTGCGCTGCTTCCTTTGCTGGAGCACTTACTTTGCCTCCCGTAAAAAAATTTTGTCTACTTTTTTCTTAAGCTACTAACAATTTCTACTTCTTCTAATACTTCTACTACTATTATTAGTATTTTATTCCTGACTCAAAGTATTTAAAAGAATCCCCAAGATAATGTGCTTTGCTATAGCTTCAATCTTCCCTCACATTTTGGTTTCGTAACACCGAAAGCTCCTAAAGGGGCACAGAACTAATGCAGAATTCCCCCAAAGGTGAGTTGTACCTTAATGTTTATTTCTGTTACTTATGGTGAGAGTACCATTTTCCTTTTGTTTTGTTTCCAAGAGTCTTCAATATTTCAGAACTGCTGGATGAAAAAATCAATTGACATCTCATGGTGCTGTAAGTTACAGGAAAATAGAATGGGAGATGAGAAGAAGAAACCCAGACTGATGTTTCAGGGTTTTACCTATACCAAATCAGTAAATTCACTGCTTCTGGGGTAAAAGTAAATATATTTCTATGTGCTGAGCCAGCAGAAGGAATTTGAGTGGTGAAACAATGGGTTTTGATCATCCAGATCAGACCAAGCTTCTTCTGTCAAAGAAGGTATATTTATAGCCCTTAAAAATAATAATCATACAGCAATTATTCATGTCTTCCTGATAGCCTTATAATTTGAGGCATGTTGTGCTGTTTGGAACTCTGTTAGTGAATAAAATAAGACTCCACAAAGTCTTTTCCATGAAGTGCATGTTTTTCATGCACTTCATGTAACAACTATTTATTGCCTCTACCTTTCAGGTCTAGGTTATTGTGGGTAAGCAGAATAATTTTTCAATAAAAATTGGCATATCAAAGACCAGAGACACAATTTGAAATATTTTTCCGAGGAGGCAAAGCTTGCCCTGCCATTTGATGGGAGCTGAACAGGGATTTAGAAGCAGCCAATGGTGGGTTGTACTTGATTTTCCATTTAATCAGCTTGTACTGAAAAAAACAAACCAAACAAAAAAAAAGCCAAAAGCCAACCAAACAAAAAAAGGATGAACACAAATTCAAGCCCTTAAAGAAGCAGCTTGCAGTTCTACCAGGAAATCCAGTTCTTTAGTGCTTTTCTCAAAGGGTGATCTTATCCTGAATGTATACATAATTATCATCTTTCATGTACTTTTTGCTGCTACAGACTCTCAAGAAAGGTGTATTTTTTTTCCTGTGTACAGTGCCACTATGAATGAGCTAATCTGCTTGATGTCAGCAGCTATCAGGGCCTCATTCTACACTGAAAAGAAAACCAAGTTGTTTTCCAAGGTCCACTTCACTGCCTATTTTACCTGATGAAAGAAAAGTGCCCTTTGGGTGTTGCTTTAACAGTGTCTCCTCTCGAGTAATCTCAGTCTCAGTAATCTCCAACTTCAAGGTTTCTTTGCTGCCTAAAGCACTTTTATTGGTACTTAACCTAAACAAGTTCACATGGGCTGTGTAATTCCTCTGTTTCTTGTTATGTATGTCAAGTTACTGATATAAAAGTCTCTGGTTTCAAGTAAAATTGCCAATTCTGAATGAAGTTGAAAGAAGTCAGTGGCACAATTGCTGGAAATTGATAAATTATGTACAAATTATTACATCTTAAACATTAAAAAAATTAACCTTAATAACTGTGAATATTTAATTGCTTCTTGTGAATGATTATTCAGAAATTAAAGTGATACCTGCACTCTAGGCTAGTTGTTTTAAAACAGCGAGAAGAATCCAGTCAAAGCCACTTGAGATCTTGACAGACTATTAGGGAATGTTCTGGAGGAACCTGGAAAAAGTGGGGTGGCTGCAGGATGTTGGTGGTGCCATCATGGAGTGCAGAGAATTTACATTTTTGATTCATAACTAATGTCACCAAAGAAAAAATTTCTTTAATTTCTGTGGTGCTTAGTTTACTGTAGAAAGAGGTAAAATGTATCGAAGGATTCTGTTTAAGGGGATAACTTGTGACGATGCTTTACTGTCTCTTATGATTTCAGTTCTAATTATAATACTTAAATTTGGCATATGCAAATTATTAGGCTTGAGAATGTCAGATAACAATGCAACTGACTGAAATAAAGGGCAAAGAATATCTCTGCAAGTTATAAAGGGGGATAAGGATGGAATTTGGTAGACATTCTTTTGATCTGTACATGTTAGATTTAGGGGAAAGGGCAGTTTTTCTCACGTAGTTTTATTTTTTATTTTCTTCATGTCTTTAATTAGTATTTTGCTGCTGAACTTGGCAAGCACTCTATTTTAGATGGTATGACTGCAGTCATGTAGAAATGGGAAACCAGTATTATGCTTCAAGCTTTGTACTTTTAATTTATTTTTCCTCATGTTTTTAAAAATATTTGTTTAACCTGGAGTGTAGTGTTCTCGCAAAGGCTCAAAGCAGTGACATTCATTAATTACAAAGGAGGCTATTTGGGTAGTGTTCCATTCTGCCTTGAAGCAGGAAGCTCTGGAAACCTCTTGAGGAAGTGTTGAGCATAAGTGGTGTGGAAAAACGAAAAAAAAAAAAAAAAGAAAAGATTTTGTTGTTGCTTATCTCAGCTGAAGTGAACTGAGGCTCTGTAACTTCTGAGACTTTTTTTTTTTTTTCTCCAGGTCTTCTTGGCATTTGGCTGTACCTGTGGAAAGAACAGTGCAGGCCTTTTACAGGACTCATTAAAGCTTAATCCAAGGAACGCTCTCATTAAACTGAATTCTAAAGAAAGCTCCTGCCACTGACGTGGAAATGTTTTGCCAGGACTGTTCATCATGCCCAGAAATCCTTGGCTCTGAAGCAGTGCTGTCCTAAACACTTGGGTTCAGCTAACAATTTCAGCTATGGAGTTCCTCAATTCTGTTTTTTTTTTTCTCCCTTGCTGAGGGCCCTTGCTTTTCAGTAGTGGAGAAATTGCTCTTTGCTGGGAAGTGCTGCGGTAAATTCGGTGAATTCGGGCTTCGGTGTTTGCTTTGTTCTCCCCTGTGCTGCATCTGGGCTGTAATTGCCTACATTCTGTTTTTGTTCAGGCTTTCCATTATTCATTAATACCTTGTTTACTCTGTAATGACTCTTTTAGGGTCCTCTGTGCTTCTGGGATGCATTTGCCAACACAATGATGGGTTGCTGACATTTTGTAGGAGTGTTTTTTGTCTTCTTTGGTTGCCTAAGAAGGTTATCTGCTAATTCAGTAAAGCAACAAAAAAATAAGATCTTGGATCAAGCCAGGCATGGGAATGTGAGAAAATTTCTGGGATAGTAGCATGTTACCTTTACTTCACAATTTATAATTTTACTTTGTTTGTGGAAGAACAGAAACCTTAGAGTAATCAGGGAGATAAAATGATGATAAGTGTGTAACTGGAGGACAGTAGTATGTCTTGTGATGAGGTGTTGTAGTCAATCTGAGGTTTACAGTTTTCGTTGTCTTTTTTTTTATTATTATTTTGTTGTGTTTGGTTCAAAGAAAAGCCTTAAAAATTCATCCAAAATGAGAAACAGAAGAAAGGGATATGAATTAGTGATGGGCAATAACATATGAATTTTTCACAATATTTGTGGAACACTTTCAAGGAGTTTTTATAAATATTGCAATACTGGTAAAACTTTAGTGGAAAGTAATCCATGAGTTTTCAGAAGGCTGTGACATGGAAATATTTCCCCTCAGCCTTCTGTTTGCTGGGTTTTATTTCAACTTTCATGAGTGTCATTCACTTTCATGTATGTATTTATGTTTCGTTAAGTTTTCTGGTCCCTGTGCTGGTACCTGTAGTCCTAAAGTGTGTTTGTTTTTACAGTTATCTTTCTTTTTGGGTAAAAAGGATTCCTGCCATTTTCACGCTTTTAGAACGTGGTGGGAACTGCAGGCCACCTAAAGGGAATGCACCTTCCCTTCTCCAAATGTGTGATTAATAATCAGATCACTGTTTTTGGAATAGACCAAATGCAACCAAAACAATAAACTCAAAATAGCAATGCTGGCTTCTGAACGCCTACGAGTGAAGAACAGCTTTTCATTGTTACACAGCTACAGGGACATTATTTTCTCATCTTTCATCTAATTTTCTTCCCATCTGCAGATTAAACATCTGCCAGTTGCTATTTAAATGACATGGGTAATATCCTGACTCTTGAAATCAAAATTCCCATTAACTACTCTGGGACCAGAAAAGCTGTTGCTCTGTAAATGCATCTCCCCTCTTCCTGTGCTTTCCCCTCCCTACTTTAGCACATTTCCCATTCCACTGTCACTTCCTTGCAGACAGTTCATCTCCTTTCTGCCTTTGATTGATTGATTTACCTCAATCAATGTTCATTTTACTTCCTTCACAAGCTCAGCTGTGCTCCTTATCTACGCTTTTCACTTTTTCAACGCTGTCACTGCTCTGTGTCTGAGAAAGGGGAAGGAGGGATAAAAGAAAGGCTGAGAGAAGGAGGAGGAAAGAGCAAAGTAAAGGCTGTTTCCTTCCCTGCTATTGGAACTGTCCTGACTTATAAAGCTGTGCCTTGGTTTGGAAAATCAGAGGAGTTTCCTCACCTTAAAAAGCAATTTTTTCATAAAAACAACAATATATAGCCTCGCAAGCACATATGAAAAAGTAGTACCTTCAGAAGCAAACAGTCATTTTGATACTATCAATCAAAGCCAGCATGAGATACATTTCTACAATAAATGAATTTTTATAAAAAATTTTTGCCTGATGTTATATTTGATTAGCTTGCAACAGTGGAGGGATGCATTCTCAGCCCAAGAGCTGTGATCCTGCAGAATGCTTCAGCAAATGGGGAAATTCAGTTGGGAACACGGATTTGGAAACTCTCCAATCATTTAATTTCTGAAAACCCCACTGCCACGGTGTGAGTATTTCTGAGGGGCTGCATAGATTGATCAATTAGGGACAGATGAGATCAGTCTTTCCAAATGGATGCCTCAGGAACGTGTGTGATAGAATACCGCTGTGATTAAAGCACCCAGGGATATAATCACCTAACCAACTTCCAGAAATTTATCACAGATGGTTTGAAGTCAAGAGGGATTCCTATCTTGTCTCTTTATATTCATGTCTCATTCAGACGTTTCTCAGAAGCATTAGGATATTTTAGCAAAAACCGCTGTGTGATAAAAACCAATAAGTTTCTCTGTTTTCTGCAGCTTCTTTAAAAAATATATGAAATTCAGTGAAGGTCTTAATAGACTTGCAGCATGCTATCACATTGTGTGGGATGCTTCACTTCTAAAACTCAAGGAGGAAGCTCAGTTTAGGTTTTGAAATGGAGATTGTTTCTATGTGTAAGACTTTCACACGTCAGGTGTGAGAGCAAGGTCAGTTATATCTCATTTTCATAGGTTATTTCTGGCATTACTGACAGAATCTGGTAATTTCTAAGAGGCCTGGAAAGCAGAGAGTTTCATGTATTTTAAGTCTTTGTATCTCTAAAATTACATCTTCCTTACACACCGTGCCTTCCTTGTAAAATTTCTTGAGAAGGATGCAACCAAATTTATATTCTCAGAAGCAGGAAGAGAAGAGGAATTCCTTGGTGGCTGTGTGTCAGCAATTTCAGTTCCTTTGTGTTCCCTGATAAAAGGGATCAAGTTGCGGTGGAATTCCAGCTTTAGAATTATTTACATTATTTAGCACTATTACTAGTCTATATGCTGCCTGTTTAATAGCCCCACATCAAAATGTCATCTGATAAAAAGAGATAACTTGTTTAGAGGCTTTTCACCAATTTTTTTAGTGGAGAAAGTAAAATATTTGCATATATTAGCTGAAGGTTTTATAAATGAATGGGGCAATCTGAATAAATGGATCCAAGTGAAAACAGGGAAAGTGTAAAAAAGAGTTAAGAAGTCTGGATTTGGCAAAAAAGAAAAAGGAAGATAATATTGAAAAATAATATTATTTTTATTCAAGAATGTGGGGAGCTTTTGGTGATAAAATTGGTCTGTTCTCTGTTCTCCATCCCCTTGTCTCTCCTTGCAAATCCATCCAACTCCTTTTTTCAGGACAGGTTGGAATGTATGGGATAGTACTGGTATCTAAAGATCACATGAGTGGATTAAAATTTGGGTAGACCTTTGAAAACACAAAAAGATGTAGGCATTATCCTGTGTCTTCTGGTAGGAGCTGTACGAAAGGGGAAGAGGCAGAAGCTGAGCCCCTGCCCTGCTTTGCAAAGGCAGGTGGGCAGAAGAGGTCCAAAACCTGGGGCAGAGCCCAGGCTCTCTGGAGGAGGCATCTGCTGTTTGAAAAGGACAGGATCAGCCTAGATAAACCTGAGATAAACCTGATAAACCTAATAAACCTGAGAACTCCTCCTGCTCGAGGCCTCTTTCACACCCCAGGACATGCCAGCCACATGCCCCCCTCACTGTGAGGATGGATTCCCCCCCTGCCAGCCCTCTCCCAACTTTTTTACAGCTGGCTCTTCCACTGGAAGGAATTGTCCCGTCTGAACCTCATAAAATGTTAAACTAAATGAAATCCATGAGTGGCAGGTGGCAGACTGAGCTGGGGAAGGGCAGAGCAGCGCAGAGCAGAAGAGATGTTCTCAGAGCTTTCGCCTGGTTGCTAAGGAAACTGTTCCTTTCCTGTGTGTTCAAAGAGTTGTTCCTAGCTGGCATCGAGATATTTGCTGGCAGACGTGCCATCATTTTCAACTTATCTCCATCTGGGTTTGCTTTCTTCTAAGGAGAAAAGAATAAAGGGAAAGAAAGCATACAACTAAATTTACTTGGTTTTCTTGGGCACGCGTGTTTTTTGATGGGATGTGATCTCGGTATAGGGGATCTTTGCTGCTGCTTCAGTGCCACCTGTCTGTGTTACCAGAGTCTTTATTTGACCTCTATTTAACCCATCTTCTGTGATATATTGCATATTTATATGGGATTGCACCCTATTTAGAGATAAGTTACCGAAAACATAAAGTGATGCCACATAAAATTTGAGTCTTAAGCGAGATCTCTTCTCCATGCGAGTGTGCAATCTCTGTGTGCAAGTAAACTAGCCAGCAACTTGCACTAGAACATGTGCCCCTCAATTTATGGCAGACTGGAAAGATTTTTGGGGGCCCAAACCACCAAAAATAAAGTTTTATGATGGATTTATAAGTATCTCTTGTCAGCCAGCAAGGCCACCACCACTAAGGAACTGCAGAATGAGGGCTGTGTTGTTGCAATGCCTAAACTGATGTCCTGCTCATGGTGCATGTTCTCTTTTCAGGTCAGCTCACATTTTTCATAGTAGGCTGCCTGGGTGATATTTGCTTTGCTCTTTGTGCTTATTCTTAAAAGGTCTGTTTGTCTTAATATTTAAAATGGAGGTATTAAAGTAACTGAGGTTATGTATTTTGTTTTTCATACTGAAAATATACCTTATAAATGCAGTGATTGGCTGGGGGTAGTAGTTTTCCAAGGATTTTGTGCCTACTGCTGGACCCTTTGAGGTAAAGGGCAAAACTCCAGTGCACAATATTTGATATTCAACTACTTTGAAATGTTGGTATTTTTGGCTGGGGTTTGTTTAGGAAGAAACCTCGACAGGGCCTCTCTGAAAACCTCAACATTTATGAATAGTGCTGAATATTTCTTTCATTATTTTGAAGCAATAAAGAAGACATCAACTTGCTAACAGAAATGTGGACTTTTTCCAACAGCTCCTGATCCTTGGCTTCTCTTGGAATAGCTGTCAGAGCTGGGTCTGTGGTTTTCAACCATCCTAAGCTGGCTTTCTTTGCTTACACCTGTATGGTGTGCAGTCATGTCCCTATGAATGTGTAGTTACTGTACTGAATGGAACTACATTTGTTAGAAAAACAAGTTTTTAATAGGTGTTGCTTACGTAGAGAATTTAGACACTGTCAAGGTTTGTTTTAGGTGTGAGCTACTGGCAAGAAGCAGTGAGTACTGAAGCCAAACATTTCCTGAAAATGTAAATACCTCGGATGAAGCTTTCTGGGAAGGCCTTTCAGGGCTGTAGATAGAGAAAATGGAAAGGTTTAGTTCAGAGACTGGTGCTGCCCCTGGCCCAGTGATTCAGGCTGTCAGGTGAGGTGGGAGAAACTTGCATTAATTGTAATTAATTGTAATTCTGTCTGATGACAGCAGGAAATGAGCAGCAGCTTCCCAAAACCTGAGCTGAAGACTCTGATGGAGCGCTCTGACAATAAGGGCTTCTGAACAACCATTATCTCTAAAATGGTGACCTTTTGTATCTTGGTGCCTGTGCTAATAATTCTTAGCTATGTTTAATGTGAATTTTGCCCTAAGCCCCACCTGCAGGGTCCATGCTGAAGTCTTTTCAACTCACCATGAAATCAGGGCCACTTGAGCAGATCAGACTGAAGAGCTGCTCCCAGAAAATATCCTCGGAGACTTTCAAATTTAAGAGTATACAATCCTTTTTTTCTAGTTCTGTGAAAGCAGTGAGTTGAAAACTGATGTTCTACCTTGCTGGTTCCTGCCATCTTATTGTTATTTTCTGTCTTAACTGGGAAATCCTCATTTTGGTGTGGGATTTACATGCAAAAGAAAATTCAGAAGGGGAAAGAGGGACTAAAATATTGGGGCTAGTGGATAGAATTCTCCTTTGTATTTCTATTTTGGCAGTTCAGTTGCACTTCTGCATGGATGGCAATTTTGTAAGAAGGCAGGTGTGGGAGCATTTCTCATCTCCTAGTTCTAAATATACAGACTCTTCATGTCCTGAATGCCAACTTCCTGGGCACTTGATCCTTTCTGTTCATTTTCTTCCACCCTTTTAAATAAGGAAATCTAGATGCCTGCCTAGGGAGAGACAGAGTACACAAAATCCAGGATGTGTTCAAATTGTTCAGGACCTCACTGACAGCACCTGTGGAGCCCTTAGCTTTTTGTCTGTTCTTTGTTGAGATCAGGATGCATAACTCAAGTTTAAGAGAGTGTCAGACCAGTTACAGACACTGCAATAACTAATCCTGAAGTCCATTTATGGATTTATTGCTAAGACAGTTAGGACTCTTGGAAATGCCACTGCATCTTTCAAATCCATCTAAAATTACATTCCCATGACATTTCATAGATCTGGTAACATTTACAGTGTTATAAAGCATAAAGAACTTTACCTTTGCAAATGGAATCTTCCAGAATTGTTTTGTATTATAGACAGAGAGAAAGAGATTTTCCTTTTTGAAAACAAATATATTCACTTGAGAAGATACAGAGCCACACTCCTTTTCAATCTCTGAGGAGCTAAATTCTGTTTTAAGATCTAATATTAATTACTGGAAGGCTGAGGAGGTTGCCATCTACAATTTACTGTTTTATAGTACATGTACTTGAAAATCCCAGTCAGGAGGAGAATTTTGCTTTTCACCTCATTCTCCTCCT
The DNA here is from genome assembly GCF_001522545.3 of Parus major. Classification (NCBI taxonomy): domain Eukaryota; kingdom Metazoa; phylum Chordata; class Aves; order Passeriformes; family Paridae; genus Parus; species Parus major. The sequence continues at coordinate 71,482,647 of NC_031799.1, read as the reverse complement.
CCCAGCACTGAAGCCTCCTTGGTGCTGGCATATTTTGTTTGACTGCCTGTCCAATGGTTCCTTGTCAGTAATTAGGTGGGGGACACCAGATAATGAAGAGATGCAATTGTAAAGCAATCTGAAAAGCAAATTATGCAGTGAGATGTCTGTGTGAATGATTATATGTTTATATTATTCCACAGCTTTAGATCCAGCCTTGTTTTTTCAGTACCTGAGTGTTCCATTGCTGCTAATAATACTAGAAAAAATATCCCGTAAATATGTAGAATTGTAGCATTTGAAGTTGAAAGGACTAATGAACTGCCAAGCCAAACATACTATTGCAAATGGACTGACAGTGTGCAATTATTTTACACATTTTTGGGTGGAGATCTCTAACTAGCAGAAGCTGTATAAAAGCACTAAACTATTTGCTTGTTCACATTTGGTTATGTAAGTAAATAAACATTGTGATCTGTTAATTCAAAACCAGTCATTTCTCATGTTTGCTCTTCTTTCCTCTATTTAGTTGCTTACTTGACTTTATTTGAAACATAGATTTTTGAAATGCCAGAGGGAGACACTGTTGTTTGTAAGTGCATAATAAAAAGGAAATCTTTTTTTGAAGCAAAGAACTGGCAGTCAAAAGCAGAGGCAGAGGAGTCCACCTTGCCTCAATGAAATTTCTTTTTAACACAATGGATTTAAAACTGCTCAATTTTGTAACTTCAGTGAAAATCTGTGGAGTTGAGAATTTTAAACCTTTGCCTGAAAGTAATTTAAAAAATATTTAATTTCCCCCCCCTATTTCACACAAAATAGAGAACATCAGCAGGGAGGTGACAAAACATCTGGATTTTAGGGTCAAGAATTATTTCTGCTGTTTACACATCAGAGGCAGAAGCTTTGCTGTGTCTTGAATCCCAACAAGAATGGAGCAAGCATTAAAGGGAAGTCTTTTAGAAAGACTGTGGAGTGAAGGAAGGAAAGAGAAGGAAAGAGAAGTTTTGTGTCACGCAGAAAATAAGACCAGATTGGAGGAGTTTATGGAGTAGGAGAGAATTGAGAACCTGTGTGTGTGGGACAAGGACTCCCAGCTCAGATCCAGAGGGTGGCAGCTGGTTGTCCTTGTGGCAGAGGCACAAAACCTGAGTAGGAACTGGAGAATGAAAAGAAACGTAACTCAAGGTGACAATATCATGACCATGTCCTTTTCCTTTCCTTACCACAGGACATGCGAGAATTTGCCTCAAACCCAGATTTATTTGATAAGATGTAGGATTTTCAGGAGTCCAGCAGCTGTCTTGGCACCACCCACATCCTGAATTCCCGAGCAGTGACATTCTGGAGTTCAGCTCTGCAGTTCATTGCCTGAGCAGACAGCTTGTGTCTGAGCAGTAAATCTGCTGCATTCTCAAAGGAAATGCTCCACTGCCATATGTTCACACCTGTTTGTAAAATAATAATAATAATAATAATAATAATAATAATAATAATAGAAAATCATGCATAACCCATAGATTGAGAGTCATTCATGAGAGATCCCAAGGCAGAGGAGAGGATTAGTAATGGGTTTGGTAACCAGAGTCTGAAGGAAGAGGCAATGTATAACCAAAATAGTCAAGAGTTCAGCTGGTCTGTTTCACTTTGCTTTCAGTAATTATTGATGGGGAAGGTGAGAGGGACAGTGATGGTGAATTTGGGGATTTTTTTTTTGTTAGTGTTGGGGTTTTTTTGTTTTTTCATGGTGGATTATATTATCTATCTATATAATCTATATATCATCTATATAATCTATGTATCATCTATATCATCTATCTATATATCACATATCTATATATCATCTATATCTGTATCATCTATATTTACATCTTTATCTAAGTTAAGATAAATGCAACAAGTAGGTTTTCTGTGTTGAGTGAGGTATCTGAAAATCTAATACTGCAAACAGCATTGAAAAATACAGACCCAGTCTGAGAGAAAGGACAGATTTGGAGAAGTGGAGGCACAGGAAGAGTGTTAGATTAGGTTATAAAGGAGGAGGCAGAGGCTTGGCAGTGGGGACCCCACATGTGGAGCACTGGAAGCATGAGAATGACAAGAGGAAAAAGGTGAGAAATCAAAGAATGCATGAATTTAAAATACTTTATTATTTCCTTCCCTGTAATGCTTAGACCTGGACTAATAATTATCAGACTCTTACAATTTTTTCTTGGCTTTAAACTTATTTATGTACATTACCACTGCTTCCTAATTCAGCCTTAATTCCTAAAATTAGTTGTAATTTTTCTTCAGGGAGCTTGAGTGCAGGAGATTTTCTCTACAGCTCTCCTTACAGGATATGAAATTTGGCTTGCTTTGCCACTCCTAAATACACACACACACAAAAAAAAAGGTCCCTAGATACTGCTAAAATGAAAAGATGTTAAACTCTCAGTTTGGGGAGATAAATAGGAACTTCTTGACATGAGAGGTTGACTCTGGTTAGGTTATGCCAGGACCAAAGTTTTCCTTGTCCTTTGTCAAATCAGTTTTTTTAATTAAGGTCATTCAAAATTTTGCAGGGAGTTGCCAGAACCAGATTGTCCCATCAGTAAATTACTGCTTTGCCTGCCACAGGTTCTAGTGTGAGAGAAAATATATCTGTCAATAAAGCTGTTTGGATTTAAACAAACCAGCATGCTTACATACTTTTTCAGATATGATTTTCTTTTGCCTGGATCTAAATCTCTGAGGAAATACAGTCCAACTTCTGCTCTGATGTCAATCAGTCCTCAGTGACTGATTTTTCAAACCACTTCTTGAGCTCTCCAGTCATGGAGCAGTTTATCCCCATTTATTCCAGTGCTGTTCTTTATACTACAATTCAGAAACTCCTGTGCCACAACATTGGGCCAATACTTTCCAGCCCATTTGCTGCAGGCATGGAAAAAGAACCCGTTCTCTTTTTCAATCCCTCTTCTTAAATACTTGAAGATTTTATCATTTCTTTACACCCCTCTCAATCGTGGAAGAGTTTTTCAGATTGAAATTCTTCTTGGCAACCTTTGCCTGAAAATAAAGCTTTCTGTAAGTGTTGCAGGCAGAAGAACCTCTTTGGTTTTGCCCAGAACTGGAACTGCGGCTCCCTCGTCTGCCGTGGCTGCTGGTAGGAGTTTCCATGCTGGAGCTCTGCACTTCTTCAACTACAGTGTTAAATCCAATCCAGAGAGTTAGTTTGGATAGAAATAAATCACAATTACAGCTTAAATTCTGTATATTTTCAATTGGAAAAGTTCTAGTGGTCTCATCTGGTTGATGGAAACAGAGTGGATTACGAGGCAATTCTCCTCCTTTCCTGGAAACATGTTGTCCTTGATTAAATAATGAATTGTATTATCAAATGTTTTCAGCCTAATAGCTTTGGCATTCCTTGTATCCACTTCAAAAGCCTTTTAAAAAATGAACTCCTAGATCTAAATTGCTTTGTGGTCTTCAAATGAATTATATTTTGATGATGATATGCACCTGGTGGGTCTCTGTGACCCATGTGCAGAAGAGATGAGGAATAAAGGGGTTTTAAAGAGCAAACAAATTCAAGAAGGAACTTCAATGCTAGTTTAAAACTCATGCTAATAATTGAATTTAATGGGCATGACATACTTGTGTTATAAAGAGCTATGAAGTACTAACCAATCAATAGAAATTTCTGGAATCAGTGCCAAGGCTGCTGCGTTTTTTTCTGTCTCACAGAATTGGACTGTAACTTGTCTTTAATGATTAAACCTGCTCATGGATGATGCTTTTCTACCCTTTAAGGAATTGTAGTGTCTTTGTGCTCTACAGAAATTTTCCCCCTGATTCAAAATATGAGTAAAACCTAAATTCTGACCATTTAAAATAGATATTTAGGTATTCTGAAATGGAAATATTCAGAAAGAAACCAATACTAAAGACATGTTCTAAATAATAATACTGAAAGAAGGTAAATGTCTTTACCACAGTATGTGCCCACAACTTCAGCCTGAGCTCCCCAGAAATAACTCCTTTGGCATTCTGCAAAAGTTCAGCTTTTAAATGCATTTTTTGTGTGGGGAAATTAAAGGACTCATTTCAAACCCCCTCTGAAGTTGACTGTATTATAGTATGTCTTCATTTAATGGAAAATTAAATTGAAATTCAAGAAAATCCCCAGTCCTCATGAAACAAAGTCCAAGGCCATGGTTTGTTTATTTCTCAGTGCATTTCCTAGTTATTTGTCATCTGGAAATCAATGGGAAAGAGCATGTCAAATGAAAGGACACATTTCCTTTTATGACAAATCCATCTGATGAGGATCAGGAAAGGCCATCTGCCATTTCAGCTTTCAGAAATGGGATTTCTGTCAATCATCAGTGCAACAGACGGGTACTCTCCTTGCTTTAAAATATGATTTTTATTTTTCTTGTATTGGGGTAAAGAGGATGCACTGAGGATAGACAAGTCTGATTTGATCTTTAATAAAATGGCAAGAAACAGTCTGAAACAGGTTATTTCCTATCATATTTTGCACTGCTGATTTTTCAGAGTGGTACTGATATTGTTTCTTTCATCACTTCAGAGAGGGAGGAGGAAGATTTCCTGAAGAATTGGTGCAGCTGAACAGCTCTATATCCTGTCAAGCTTGATATTGGTTTGGGATCATGCACTGCTGGCTGTTGGGCTCTCCTCTGGAGAAAAGAAGAGTGTAAAACTTTGTGTCTGGGATAAATTTTAAAATTGTGTTTAGTATCTGTACTCAAATTCACAGAGAAGTGTTTATTTTCCCCCTTCATGCATCACACTTTTTTCTGGTAAATATAACATCAAGTGAGTTTCTAAAGGCAAGTGAAGAAAATACAGTTTCAAAGAGGCAGCATAAGAAATTTCTCTTTCCTGATTAAATTTCTTTTTTTCTCATGTCCTCTTGTGGGGAAATGAAAATATGTTAACATCTTTTAATTAACTCTGAAACATACTAGTGCCAAACTAATTAAATTTACTACTGACCACTCATTTCTCCCACTCTCTGCGGTCATGAAATGAGAAACAAACTCGTGGCTAGGAAAAAAAAATCTACATCAGAATGTTTTTCAGTGTTTCATGTGTACACATATTCATGAAATACGTAAAATTATAGAAACTATTTCTATAATTTCCTGATCCTGTTTCAGAGGTAGTGAAAATGTATGAATACCATAGTGCAAAACTGTCGGTCAACATTTAGGAATTAAAAAAATAAAAAAAAATTCAAGTACATAATGGGTTTTAATGGGAAAAAGTTTAGTTGCCTAGATCTATGGCAAAGTTTTAAGAACAATAGGGATTATCATTTGAAGGCTTATTTTCTAGAAAGGCATGTAGTTCAGATGCTTTGAGTGGGAAACTTGAATTTTGTTTAATGTTCTGGTTGTCAGAGTTTCCCTATAAAGCACATAACCATAGTGAATTCACCTGGATTGTCCACAAAAAGAGCAAAAGTGCAAAGCTGGAGTCTTGTGAAATTTAAGTCTGGACTCCTGGGAGTTCCTAAGGAGACTTCCTCAGCCATCCAGGGATTTCCAGTCATCCATCTGGAACAGAAAGGCTCTTACAAGCAGCTTCCTGCCTGTCTTAGTGGAGTAGTAGGGCAGAGAAAAAACAGTTTCCATAAGGAGAAACTTGGGACAACCTGGTAAATACCTTGTGTGCCCACACGGAGACAATTAGAGAAGGGCTGATCAGTGAAAGGACAGATGGTGACAGAGATTTCCAAAGGAAGCTGAAGGAAAAGGCATGAGGAATGCCAAGTCTGTGCAAGTAAATTAAATATACCTTGGAAAACATTCTGGTTATAAGGGGAAAAGTTGTGGAATTGCTCACATCATGGCTACCAAGTTGTTTAAGTCTCTAAAGCAGGCAATATTTCCTTTGTGGCTTCCTGTAGTTTTCAGCCCTAAACAGGTCCTATGGAATTGTTTGATTGAATTTTTGTTGTTCCTGTGACTGTGAAGACAGGGAAAATGGGTGTGTAGAAGCATGACACTCATGACATTTTATTATAGATGTCAATGGACTTTCTGGAATTCAGATATTTTATATTTTTCTTAACATCATGAAAGTAGGTGATGTCGTTAAATAATGCTTATTTTGTTGTCATTATCTTATGCACTTCAATGAATTTATTTTGACTGTCAAATTTGAATTTCAGTAATGTAATTCAGCAATAGCCTTAAACTGGCAATTGCTTGTGTTGCAAATCATGGAGTCTTCAGAAACTTTTAATTAATTAATTATTTTACAGGCTAGAGATGCTCAAAGGTAGAAGAGAATCAGTTTCTCCTTTGGGAGCTTTATCCTGAATTTTAGACAGATTTTAGACAAAATAGGCACTTTGAGACACTTATTTCTAGAAACTATCCTTAGACACACGTCTGTTCTTCTGCAGTTAGATTTTACACAGGCATAGAAACAGCACCATGTAAAGTAAAAATTCCTTTATTCCCTCAACAAAAGAAACACAGTTTCCTTGCTAGTCTTAATTAAAGCAAAGGGGAAATGATGATATAACTCCCTCTTTCCTTAGAAGCTAATTTTCACACCTTTCCAATAGCTTAATTAAATCCATGTCTTTTTAAATTCATGACTTAAAAATAAAACTATCAGATTGGTTTCTTAATAATCTGGTGTTCCCCGAGTCTCAGGCTGATATTTGTCACACAATTCTTATAGCTTTGGTTGCACAGAATGAAATGTTTTCACTGATAGGACACTCCTAAACTGTGAAGAAGATGGAAAAGATGAGTAATACAAATTATTATAGCTTTTTACTAATAAAATATGCACACTCCATCTTTTGACTTTATGGACTGCGTAGTATCTCTCTATATATCTATATTTATATGTATATCTATCTATCTATATAGATAGATAGATATACACACATATGTATTTATATAGATAGATACAGATATAAAGACAGATACATATACACTTACATGAGTATATAAATAAATATAAAATTAATGTAATTTCCCCAGAAAAATTTACTGTATCTTGTCTGAGAAATGAGTAAACTACCCTTAATCCAGAGAATTTGGCTTCTTTTCTTATTCTTACCTTGGCAAATTGGAGATTAACATATTTAGAGTGAATGCCTTTTTCCCCCTTGCATTTTTTTAGATTCCCTTGATTCTTAGCAAATCACAACAATATCAGAATAGCCATAATTTATTTTCTTATTTGTTTTTAAAACTGAGAAGATAATGCTTAAAAGAGTGAAAGAGGATTTTTCTGATCCCCTGTTTCTCACATTGGATTACTTAAAATTCTACACTCTACAAAATAGTTACAAACTCTTGCTGGTGTGTTCAATATTTTTAAGTAGCTGTCGGCACTTTTTCATAAAACCTGAATTTGTGTTGGCAGTTTTTGCTTAGATTCCATGCATGCTGTTGAAGTAAATTTCAGTGTGCATTTTCACAGTTAGATCAGCACTCAGCCCTTTGGAAAAGCCCTCATGACAGAGATCATCAGCTCACCAGGAAAATATAAGTGCTTAGTATCAAATTTCTACTGAAGCTGCAATCTTACCATGATCTGGAATTCATTCCCATTAATTTCATCTGCTTAAAATTAAGTATCTGCCCATTTTGTCTCTTGTAGAGTAAGAAATGCACTTCTAGGATGTTCCTGCGAAGTGAACAAAGACATGTAAGAAAACAACTGACATGAACTAATGTGTTCATTTGTGCAAAGATTAAAGAAAATGTAAGGTATTTACCCAGCCTTTCATTCTTATTGAATATTAATTATGCTTTAATTTATTTTTTTTTACAGTAAAACATCCTGTCTGCTCTGGGTAATGTTTTGTCTTAAATGGATTCTCAAAGTCTGGGGCCAGAAGAGATCTGAGATTATATTAATATAATTATTAATTATTAATATAAGAGATTAACTCATATATTCTTGGCTTTTATGTGTTTTTGTGCATCTCTTGCTCTTCTCTAAGTCGAACAAAGAAAATTGAAAATCTGGGTAAACTGAGCCTTTCAGAGACATTAAATTTGGAGGAGAGACTTTCTGACTCCAGCTTGGAGCTGAACACCAGTTCCTGAAAAGTGTTTCTAGAAGGACACACGTGAGGTTTTATAAATATCATTATTCAATTATCTTGAGGCTCTTGCAGCCTTTTTTAACACATTTACAGGGACTGGTATCCAGTTAGGAATCCAATTGCTATCCTGCCTCTTTTGGAAAGCTGACACAGGGCATAACATTCCAGATTTTCTCCAGAAAACAGAGATTTCAGCTGACAGAGCTTTTCCCAGCAGGACACTTGGGTGGTGTGTTGGGTAATACCTAAGGAGAGCTCATGGATTAGTAATGATCCTGAAGTATTCAACATGATATCAGTCATTTTGGTAAAGAAATGGGGTGTGGCATTCTATCTATTGCTGCCTGAATATTGTGGTGTGATCTTCTGGTAGCCGTGAATGTTTCTGAAATGAAAGATTTTTTTTTTTTTCCTGGTGTGGTCTGAAATTCTTAAGGTGTACACTCCACTCTCCCAAAAAACCCAACTTTACAACCAACCAACCAACCAACCAACCAACAAACCCCAACAAACCCCAACAAACCCCAACAAACCTGGACATCACAACAAACAAGAGAGAAAGAGAGAAAGAGAGAAAGAGAGAGAGAAAGAGAGAGAGAAAGAGAGAAAGAGAGAAAGAGAGAAAGAGAGAAAGAGAGAAAGAGAGAGAGAAAGAGAGAAAGAGAGAAAAGGAGAAAGGGAGAAAGAAAGAGAGAAAGAAAGAGAGAAAGAAAGAGAAAGAGAGAAAGAGAGAGAGAAAGAGAAAGAGAGAGAGAAAGAAAGAAAGAAAGAGAGAGAGAAAGAAAGAAAGAAAGAAAGAGAAAGAAGTGCAGAAGGAAGAAAAGAAAAAGAAAAGAAAAAGAAAAAGAAAAAGAAAAGAAAAAG
>NC_031799.1:71465237-71473657 GCF_001522545.3 Parus major | reverse complement strand
AAAGAAAAGAGAAAAGAAGAGTTCCTGACCCCCCAAACAAAAATCCCCAAACAAAACCTAAGCTAAAGTTATTTCCTGTGTGTCGCTATTTCCCTGTGAGCAATGAAATAGAAAGGAGTGTGATCTTCCAGGGCAAACAGCATATTTGCACTTGATGTGTGATCTTAAACCATCAGCACAACATCTGAGACCTGACTTGAAAGACATCCAAGCTATAATTTCCTGTACTAGAAAATTAGATATGCCACCTGTATGTGGCTATTCAAACACTTTAATGGGTTTACCAAGATGTTATTTAAAGCCTGAAGATATTATTTATTTATCTTGATGTGAAGTTCATCACCTTTTAAGCAATATGTGCCTCCTGTATGATTTATATCAGTATTCTGCTACCTTTGTCAGATTAATGCTTCACCTTCCTCTTTTTTCCCTCCTATGAAGTATCTATAGAGTAAAAAGGAGCCCTCTCCTTTGCAGTGTTTATATTAGAGAACATTTGCTTGTTTTTCTGAAACAACAAATATTCTTATGCAGATTTTTGTACGCTTTTAAAAATTCGGAAGTCAACTACAAGCAAGCTAGTTATAAAACACCAAAAGTATCTTCCTGTAAAAAAACAATCCAACATACAACCTTGCTGGGAGAAATGATTCAGATTCAGGGAGGAAATCTTGCAGTAAAATTTATTTCTTTTAGCAGGTGTTTTCCTGGATCTCTCTGAAACCTGGTAGTGAATATTAGGAACTAATTTATATGTTGTAAATGAGATTGAAGGAAGCACTTAACCAAAAAGGTAACCATAATTGCTCAAGAACAAACCTCACAGATTCTTTCTATAGATTCTTAATCTTGCTGCTCGCTCAAAAAACCTCAAATCTCAGCTTGGTACTCTTTTCTTCTTCAAATAAAACTGCAGAAAATTGTCATTATCTCAGACCACAATTTAATAATTGCCATAATAAATATCCAGTTTTGGTTGCCAGAGGGTGTTTATTTGTCTCTTTTGATACACTCCATTCTACTCCTTTTTTGTGCATCTTTAATCCTCCAAATATCATTACATGATAGTATCAAAGCACATCCCTTTGTTAATGAGCTTCCAGTTAAGGGTAAATTTGCAGATTTAACTGAAACCTTGATAGGTTGTAAGGAAAGAATAAATGTGTTACCACAGGAAGCAAAAGTGCAAACCCTTCCAACCCCCAAAGCACCAGGTGCCTGGTAATAGTGAGAAAATTGTCGATTAAACAGTTACCCCAGTTATTCCTCTACGGCTCTAATAATCACAGAAAAGGTATTAACCACCACTGATTCTTCAAGAAGTGCACATAGTTCTAATTAAACAAATATTTCATTTTCCAAGCTCTTGTCAAGAGGAGGCACAGCTCACAACAATCATTGGGTTTAATTATCTCATCCATGATTCCTGCACTGAGCAGCAGTAACAATTAGGTAATTTCTGCTTTTTTGTTCCTTTGTTTGTGCACTGTTTTCTAAAACATAAAAAATGGGTACCCTAACTGTGCAGAACAGTGTTGGGCAGGAGAAGATTTTCTTTGTCCAACTGCTCTAAAGTAATTTCCCATGTATTCCAATTTTCTTTAAAGCTATTTCAGAAGTCCTTAGAAGTCAAGGAAACTTCTTGCTTTCCTCCCAAAGTGATTTTCTTAAACATTTGCATTCTCTGAGTAATACCTGAAACCTCAGGGAAAATTTTACTTAAAAATTTACAAAAATTCAGCTTTGAGCAGGATAGGATTTGTTTTCTATTCATATTTCTTTTGTTCCAAAGTTATTTCTCTCTCCTTTCTCCTTTTTTTTTTTTCCCCAATTTATTTATGATATAAAAGATCAAATTGTTAACACACATCTTTCCTTACTGTATTCCTGTGATCTGATTAAACACATATAAATCTGCTTGATTTAAATTGAATTAAATTGATTTAAATACAAGGTCTGGCAAGACACTCCATTGCAATGGTGCTCTTTCAGGAATCTTAAAAAGCCATTTAGTAAACCTAATATGTTTGCTAATGATAAATTAAGGATAAAGGAAAGAAGGAATTCCATGAAAGGGTTACCCAGAACATGGCAGCTCACAATATACACACTTTGATAATTACCTCATTACACCCCTAGAAATATTTGAATGACCTTGATTGTTTGTTAGCAGGAAAAAATAAACACACAGTACTTTTTTATATTCTAATGCTCCTGGTTAAAAATACCAATTAATGTTACATTTCAATAACATAAACTGGGTAAAGGGATAATGCTTGCTGAGAAAGGTTTTGCCAACTTGTTTCAGTAGCTAATAAGAATTAAATTTTAATGTGCTAATTAATGTGGCAAAGAGCAACTTAGCAAGTACATAGGCAAAGTAGAGAAAATGTGGAGTTTTTGTGTTGTGGAGAATCTCTTACATAATGTTTCTGAATTCCAGCCCTCACACTTCTGGTAGCTGGCTTAGCAAAACAATATTAATAAATGAACTAACAAAATAAACTTTAGAATGAATGCAAGATTGTCTTCTTATGATTTTTACATGGCCTATTTTTGCTTATTCTCACTGAGCTAAATGTGCCTGTTTAGTTTTTAATTAGTAAAATTGTACTAATTCATAAAAATTCTGATTTACAAGAGGTTGTTTTTATCCAACAATATCTTTGACTAAATATGTTCATCCCTAGCAAAAAGTCCTGGTAGACACTGATGTTCACCTTGGTTATGTCTGAGAAGAGACTCTGCAAGAGGAAAATGTTCAAAATTGGGAAACAACAGAGTTTCCTCAGAGTGAGCAAAGAACAAGTACAGAAACACTGCTGCAACAAAGCCTACAGTTGAATTTGGGCAGAATTTCATCACTTCTAGGTCTTATCTGTTACAAATATTTTGTAGCTTTCTTTGACAATTCAGTAAACCTGGGGAAAAAAAAAACCAAACAACAAAAAGCTTTAAGCTTTCAGTCAGCAAAATCTCCCTTTGATTATTTATATTTGAAGAAAGCTCCCTGAATCTTAAAAATTGCTTTATGATGGCTAGGTTTCCAAAAAAAAAAAGCCAAAACAAACATGTGGGAGGCACAGAGGTGCAATAGCTTACCCACCTAATGTTGTGCTGTCAAGTGAATATTATCAAGAACAACCCTTTAGCCATTTAGAGGGGGAGGAAATGCTTCAAAGGCAGGCTAATGGTTGTCAGGCTGGGTGCAATATCACTCAGAATATGAAACTGCAGCAGCAGTCACAGTGTTGCTTACCAGCATGGAAGCAGGGCAAGCTCCCCTCAGTAACCTGGGGAATGAATTATGTCCCTTTTCCACCTCCCTGCCTCCACGGGCCCCAGCTCCTGTGGGTGATGACATGTGGGAATGTGAAAAACCTACAATTCAGGTTGAAAATTCATTCCATGTACCTTCCGAGGGGATATGAATTTGATGAACTACTACAGGAAGTGTTTGGATTTTTGTTTATCCTGGTTTCTTTTCCCTTTTGTCCCCACTTTAGCAGCTTTACCGTGCCAGGCATGCATGTTCTGGTAGATTGATTATCTCCACGACACAGCAGCACATCTGTTAAATCCCTTTCTCTTAAATTCAGCTCAAGTGAGCGAGGAGAGCACTTTAATTCCAGCATTAATCTAGTTTTAATTGAGAGTGGCTGACTTGTGGCAAGGTTTGTTTTTTATCCCCTCTTATGATCCTCCTCATGCTCTATTCTTACCTTCACACGTGAAGATTTATGAGGGGCTTTGGTGTCTGCCTGGGTCCACCACGCTCCATCACCTGTTGAAGGCAGTGCTGTCTGATAGGGCATGATGTATGTTTGTATGGAAAACCCAGCAGCTGCACTCAGACAGATAAAAAAAGGTAGAGAAGAGGAAGCTTTAGCTAAGAATCAATATGGAAATGCAACGGGAAAGAAAACAAAAAAAATTACTGCTTTTGTGTAGTAATAAGATTATATTTATTTTTATTTAGCTCCATTGCTTTGTCCTTTCTTTAACTCCAGAGGAGCTCTGCTGTGAGGTGCTAGCAGTGATGCACACCTCTGATTCTATGAGAATCTATTTACTGATCTTATAAGAATCCTGAATATTTCCCTCCCCCCTTTACCCACTGTGTTTGGGAGACCTTGTTCAACTGCTTGGTGTAGAAGGGAGTTGTTTTTCTCCACCAGTGGGTGATTTTCCAAACTGCATTCTGGAGTTTTTCTCGCAGTAGATGGGAGTTTTCTCGCATTTGTGATGGTTCTGTTATGGTTTTGAGGTGACAGAAACAATGATAAATAAGTTAAAAATGAAATGTTTTCTGCAGCTAAGCCCTGGTTACTCAACAGATGGTGTGAGGTGTGAGGGAGGCAGGACTTGGATGCAGGAAGACTTGAGTACAAGCCTCACTAACCAGATTTGAGAGGTTAATTATAATTATAAATTAATGATTTATAATACTGTTAATAAGTGCTGGTTTAATTGCTTATTTTTGTAGACTTAGTCATGGACTGAAGACTCACGGTGTGCAAGGGGTCAAGAAAGAAAACACCATATTAGGAAATTCTCAAGAGAACTGTCTCAAGAAATTTTCACCCCATTCAAGGACAAGACCCTGCAAATATCTGCAAAGGGACAGGTGGAGACCCACAAAAAGTCAATGAGACAGCATTTGTGAGCATTAGAGATGGTGGTTTTGAAAGCTTCATCTGTCTCTGTTTAAACACATTTGAAAAAAGGAGAGTTTTATTCTAAAGAAGCTTGATGTTCCTGGAGTACAGGAGAAAAGACTTGGAAGGAAGGAGAAGAGATTTTAGAGCAATGTTTCACTTGGGCATTGAAATCTGTTATCAAGAGTAGGTTGCAGGCTATAATCAATATCTCAGGATAAAATAAGCAGTAAAGAACCTTGAATATCAGAACAGGTAAAAATGTCTTAGTTTAGACATGGAGAGCAGGTTCATCGGAAGAAACTGAACTGAGAAATAAAACTGAAATTCCAAACAGCAGTAGAGGATATTCCATCAACTTAAAAGCAAAAGGAAATGAGATGGTAATTGAAATGGCACAGGAATTATCTGCTTGATAGAGCCTGTTTGGATTTCCAAAAAGACTTTACACAGAGCCCCTGATCAAAGACTTTAGCAAAACCAAGAAGCCTCAGTGTAAAAAAGAAGGTCCATGAATAGATGGGTAAATGCTAAAAAGGTAAGAAGCAAAGTGCAGGGAGAAACAACCGGTTCTTTCAGCAGAGAGAGGTCATCTGAGTTCTGCAGAGCCCTGCACTGGAAGAGTTTTCTGCTTTTAATAAATTACCTGGAGAAGGAGAGGAGCAGTGAAAAAGAAAATTTTGTGATGATACAAAATTAGCTGGAAATGTGAAGACAGGGCACAGGATGAAACATTGCATGAAAACCTTATAAAACAATGTGAGTGGTAATAAAGTGTCTGGTAATTCCATGCGCATAAACACAAAGCACTGAATGGTGACAAAGACACCTCATTTCACATCCAAGGAGAGAATTGTTGTCGTTTGGTAGCAATATTTTGGGATTATGACAGATAGCTCCATGAATTCTTAAGCAATGATGAAGGGAAAAACAAATCTAGTGCTAAGAGTTGTTAGAAGAGGAATTAGAGAACACACCAGCACCACTTGGCATTCAGAAATGGGATGGGCCTAAAAATGCAATAGACATTGACATGGAGCACGTGGAAGAACCTGGAAAGCTTTTATAGCTGGTGACAAGAAGGACTAAATGTTTGTTTTCAGGCAATGGCTGAGTAACCTAGGGCTCTCCAATCTGAACAATTACCAGCTGCAGAGGGATTTATCCGCTCCATAAAAGTCTGGGCGGCACCGAGAAGGCCGTGTAGGATTTGCCCATTTTGTCCTCTCCAAGTGCTGTCTGACCAAGTGTCCTCCTGACAGGAGGCAGGAGGAGAAAATTTGGGAAGGCCATGAGAATAAGGCAAACATGATGAGGTTAATTTTGCAGTCTCCAGACCTGTGGCTGCAAATCTGGAGCTGCAGATGACACCTGTGCAGCTCCGAGCACTGTAGGAGAGAAGCAAGGGTAGGGGGAAGCAAGGAAACAAACACTTTCTCACTTGAATAATTTCAAAGAATCAGATGAACAAATCCCTTTATTCCCACGGGTTCATTTTTTTTTTTTTCCTTTTGAAATGTGCATAATTTAGTAAAATTAAAATACTGAACCTGCAGCATGTAAACTTTGGTTCAGAGTAATAAGAACTTTTTAACTGCATAGACCAGAGGAGAATTCACTTTATGGCAGGAAAGTGATGGAGAAAAAAGCATTGCACAATTTGGGCTGATTTTGGGGATATCCTTCAGAGCCGTCAAATGATGTGGCTCTTTTGGGGCACATGTGAAAGTTTCTTTCAGCAAGAACAGGTTTTCTATGGAATGACACCCTTTGTTTCCATGGGATAAACTTCTGCAACAGACCTTTCCTCCTTTTGTCCCTTGCTTTGACCCAGACTTAATCAAGATGCACTTTGAATATTGGTTTACTACATCAACAAACACAATAAATGCAAAAAAATCCTGAATATATTGGGTGATTCCTAGAATTGATGTTTTTACAAATGATGGTCAGAGGAAGTCAGTGCTCTGAATTCAGTGAGCAGCCAAAACCTGAGTGGGTACTGCTAAATTTACCTTCAGCAAAATAAAAATTTACTGTAGCTCTTTGACAGAGACCTTAGCTGTATTTATTTTCACATGGAAAATAGGCTTATTTAATTTATTATAATTTTCTTATGAAACTAAAATGTCGCTGCAAGCTGAATGGCTCCAGTTGTAGGTCCATAAGTCATGCAGGTAACCAGGTATCTCCATGCTAAATGAAAGGACAAATCTCAGAGTCCCAAATACTTATAGTTTAGAAATGCATCCTTTTATTATTATTCTGAGCAAATAAAAACAGCATTTCAAAAGGTAGAAGATAAACGTTCAGTAAAAAATATGAGGTGAGATTTATATATTTGTAATGTTTTTCACATGCACAAAGACCTGCAAGATAGATATTGGGGGACATAAATGGAGAGGTTAATTGCTAATGAAAAGAAATATAAAAAAAAGAAGAAGGAAGGAAGGAAGGAAGGAGGTGTGGAGGAAGTGTGGCAAGCAAGAGCGAAAGAGAGAAAGAGAGAAAGGAAGGAAGTGCAGAAGGAAGCGCGGAAGTGGCGGAAGGGTGGAGGGAAGGAGGGAGGGAAGTGGCGGACGGAAGGAAGGAAGGAAGAGGTGGGAGGAAGGGATGGAGGGCGGGAGGGAAAGTAAAGTGCGGGAAGGTGCGGGAAGGGAAGGGAAGGTGCGGGAAGGGAAGGGAAGGCGCAGGGAGGCGCTGGAAGGCGCTCTCCCAAGACTGACCCAGGCCCCACAAGCCCTTTATATACCCCCAGCTGGGGTTGGGGCTCTGCCATGTCACAATGGACTTTGAGCATCACAAGGTCCCGCATCACCAAGGGCCCTGACGCATCGTGCCTGTGTCACAAAGGCCACCCCGGCACCCCGTGCCTGTGTAAAGTGAAAGTCTAGTAAATGGAATTGATTCGTGCTAACTAAATTGTAACTATTTGGAAAGTTATTATTAGAAGCAATCCAAAGAATCAGTGTTAGGAGGCAGATGCACCCCTTTACAGATGTTTCATGTTCAAATTCAGGTACAGGATGTAGTTTAGAAGAGAAATGTTGTCTCAAGACTAAAATGACCTTGAGAAGGACAAAATTAGAACAACTAGGCATTGGGCCTAAAAATACAGCATTGCTGCTTCTGTCACATGTTTTGAAAGCTTCAATTTGAAAAAGTTGAAAAGCTTTGAAATTTTCTTGATTTCTCTCAATGTTACTGAGGAAGAGTGTAAAAGCATAATTTTGTGTAATTTTTGTCTCTAGATCGCCCAAATATATCTCTCTATTGCACCACTAACTGTGAAGAGCTTCACGTGGAATATATTTCCAGGTTAGGGTACTGCCCTCAGGAATGAGGTGAAACCAACTTCTGAAACTTTGGAAGGAACAAATGAAAGGATTTGACTCCTGAAAAAGGAATTTTGAGGTAAGGTGCAGGTGAGACATAGCAAATTTCCCGTTTGTCAGAAGGAGGAGAAAGAAACGTTTTGTGTCCCTGGTAAGACAGGGAGCAGGAAGTGTGACTTGGAGAAGAAGAGTTTAATACATCTATTAAAAAGAATAGGGAAAAACTGCAGCAGACTGATTAGGAAACATTGTTTGTGTTTCAGTTCCAAAGGTCTTTAATTCCACCTTATGCTGAGCAAGAACTCAGTGCGGTGTTGCACTAAGCCAGGCGTTACGTTTGCACTGAAGTGTTTTTTCCCTGTTGCACATCCCTGGGTGTGTGGTGTTGGATGCCTCCCCTCGCTCTTCCCCTTCCATTTCATTGAAG
>NC_031799.1:71450431-71464507 GCF_001522545.3 Parus major | reverse complement strand
TTTTTTTTCAAGCAGGAATTTAGACTAGTTAGGTCAAATCCTTCAGGTCTGTTTCCACTGAGCTTTTCAGTTTTTTTAAGTGGAAGAGCTCTGTACTTCTGATTTTTCTTATTAAAAGTTTGTTGATTTATTTTTTTTTCTTGGAAGAACCAATTCAGACGCCCTGAGAGACAAATATGGGATTGGAAAACAGTCCTGGTTAGATCTCTAATGCTTCAAGCATGCTTGATTTCCATTTCTAGGTGTTTTAGTCTTGCATCCGATTCTTCAAAGGAATCCCATTTGATTTTCAGCTTGGACATAGAGATTATATTTCATCTTTATACCATTATTAGCAACCCTTTATGTAAAATAAGGAAAGCACTACTGATATGTGAACAATGTTTCAAGGAAATGAGATTTTTAAAAAAAGTGTAATTTACAACTTCTGATATTTGAATATTTTTTTAGCTATTTATACATAAAAGCAAATTTAATAAAATAAACTCTGGCAGGCAAAGCTTATTTCTAATAGCAGTACTCCAAAGCTGAAACTTTAAAAAAGGAGAATGAACATAGAATTTTCCCCTGACAATACTTTTCTAAGTCTCCTTTTAGATGTTCCATGATCAACTTGGTGCTGATACGTGTATTTTAACAATAACAGCAAACCTTTACTCTCAGAATTTACTCTCAGAATTTACTCTTGGCTTCCCAGCATGGTTCAAAAATAAAGATCCTTATAAACTTTAAGATTTGTTGGCTGCATTTTGTCAAGCTGAAAGGAATTTAATAGCCTGTTCCTGGAAAAAAATGGCTGTGTCAAGGATTCCTGGGGCACATGGAAATAAGGAACTTATTCTGCATTTGTCATCCATATCCCTTCAAATCACTGATTCTTGTTTCTCCAAAATTATGTGAAAATACAGGGAGAAGGTGCAGTGAATCACTGTGTTAATAGCTGAACACAGAAAATGATATTTTATTTTCATTGTGTTGGGTCTAACCTAATGCTCTGAAGTAGTTGTAGTAAATAATCTATTTTCCTTTTATCTCTCAAGTACTTAAAATTTATTTGGAAATGTGGTGTACAAATCTTTATAAACTTAATCTGTGGCTGACATTATCTGGCACTCTAAAAATCATAACAAAAATGTTTATTTCCACTGAACAGATTGCCCAATCTGGATTGCTACTTAAAAAGAGCAACGTAAGAAACTTCCAGAAATGTGTGACCACTTTCTAATTTAGACAGAATTCTTTACAACCTCCAAAAATAATGTCACTTGCTATTAACTTTTAAAAATGCTTATTCTCTTAAAGTTAACCTCCTCTAAACCAACATTGGTGGTAAATAGAATGAAATTTACTCAAATCCTTAAGTTTGACTTCGGAAAGAAATAAATTAAGAGTAAATAACATGGGCTAATAGAACAATTAACAGAGAAATGACATTACTTCCACCATTTCCTTAAGAATTAAAATATGCTGTGAAGTGGTATCCACTAGAGGCAGTTGGAAAACTCCCATATTTAAAACTTTCTGTAACAAAATTTCAGTTTTGCTCTAGGGTTCAAATTTCCCATTAGAAAAGCTTAAATAATTTTCTTAAGTAGAATTGAAGATATTTTTTTAATCATTGTTTATTATTCTTGCAAGACCCCGTGGTATTTAGTAAGGATGCAGTTTAAGGATATATTTACCTTCTGCTGATTTCTATGGAAGTTTTGTTGGACTTACAAAGCACACTTTAAATTCTTCAATTAACTGGCAAAAAGTATTAGAGAAAATGGAGTAGCTTATTTGAAATGTTGAGACTTTTTAAAAGAAGCAGGGGTGAGATTTGCAAATTACAATTTCCATGAGTCTTGACATCCACACAGAGAAGGAAAACTGGTTTTGAGCAAAGCAGCTGCCAGCCAGATTTAATTCAGCAAGTTACATTTCTGGAACATGGAAATTTTGGAGCATTTCTGAACCCCCTCTGTTAACATGACAAGATCAAAACAACGGCCATGGAATAAGGATCTTTCCTGGACAGAAAATTAATTTTGTGAGCCCCCTTTTCCCTTTCTCTCTCCTTGCTCTGCACCCAGACTGGGTTATTTCTTCAGCTTCTCCCTGTGTTTTAAGAATCTAATGTCATGAATTTTCCAGAAGGATATATTCCTCAGAAAGAAGAGCCCCTGCTGACACGAGGGAGGTGAATTTAAAGGAAATGCTACAAACTTAGTAGGACTGAAATAAATGCAATACAAAAGGGAGAAATTAAATGCCAGTTTTCATTTCCATGTGTGCCTCAAAACATCTAAATGCAGTTTATGCAGGGAGGCTTATTTCCTTTATTGTAATTGTCTCCTCTCCCACCCCTCTGTCTTTTTGGATATTTTTCCCTTCATTAATATAAACAAATTGCTAATCAAGTGGCCACCAGCAATCTACTTTTATATCAGTCATCAAGCCCAGGAAAATTGGTTCCCTTGATTATGTGACATAATGACCTGAAAAACAATCTGAAGGAAATTTTGCTGCTATCTGTTCCCACAGCTAAAAAATACATTTCTTTCAGAGAGCAGAGCTCCACACTTGTTTACTTTCTTAATTTTTATTTTCCAGAATACTCCCTCCATCATTCCCTGCTGTCCTCCAGCTTGCTCACAGGCTTGTGTGCAGGTACATAAGACAGAAATTTTCCCTCTCACATTCTCCACAATGGTTATTTTTAAGAGTTAATTAAACCCTGTGAGATCAGTCTTTGTTGTGGTTTTTCAGAGAGGTTCCACGCACAGGAGCTATTTGGGGAGAAGGTGCAGGAGGCGAGTAGGAAGGGCTTTCAAATCCCTATTATCCTGCCTATGGAACGCTCCTGGAGTGATCCTGTATTTCTGGTGAAGTGGTTGCTTGCTCTACAGTGCCCTGCAGTCCCTGGGCAGCTTGTGGCTGCTGACAGAACAAAGATGGGAAAAGTTTGTCAGCTGGATAACAGGACGAAAGGTGATCTGCATTTAGATTTGTTTTGCTGCTCTTTAAGACTCTTCTAATCCTTGCTCATAGGAACAGTGCAAGTAAAAGTATTAGAAATATTTGCTGCATGATATTTCTTGACTGTAGAGAGTTTCTTAATGAAAATATTGTCCAGTAACAATATATCTCGCTGTATCATTCATTTTAGGCTGAAATATCCATTGATTTCAAAAGGGATACTATTTCTTTTCGATTTGTGAGTGTTCACAGTAGGTATAAGTGATGATGATTTTTAAAGTGGAATTCAAAACTATTTATGGCTGTGGTGTCTATAATAAATAGCACTACCAAAAGGATATTTTTTCTAGAAGTGAAGGAAAGTTTGCCTCTATTCTAGCCATTTTCTGCAATCAGTACACAGAATATTCAGTGAAATTGTAGTGATTAATTTACAGACAATTCTTAGCTAACAACACATTTTTAACAACTCCAGGGACTGCTAAGACATAAACAGGTCTTCCCTTCAGAATTTTAGTTCTCTTTTAACTTTTCAAGAATAAACTAAGATTCTCCTGACAGAGTATCAGGCATTTGAATATCTTCAGCAAGGGAGAGCTGCCAGCTGTTCTTTCCCCAGATGTGTCTTAGAAGCCAGGGGAAGAAAACCTCAAAAATTGTCATAAATGAAATCAATGGATTTATTTCCTTGTGAGTATAAATTGGAACATGAATACTCGGAATCTCTAGGGTGAAATCCAGCATTCACTATTAAAACAAAAACATTTTACAATTAAACATACAATATGGACAGGAGCCAGGACAATTCTTTTTTTTTTTTTTTTTTGGCACTGTAAAGAAAATCAGGAGAAAATTTCACTTTTATTTTGTTATTTTGGTGAAGAATCACTTCTGTGGCAGGAGTGGAAGGCTCAAGAATGGAGGAGAAAGATTGTGTTGAAAATAAAATGACGGCAAAACTAATAGGAAAACAAATGTGGAGTTGGTGGCCTCAAAGATAGTTTTATAGGCATAGGACAAGCAGGAACTATATATTGGAGAGGCTGCTATGCATTTTACATCTTCAGCTGGAATTGAACTAGTTGCTGATTAAATATTGCTATTGCCAACACCTTTGCTGCCTCTTTGCTTTACTATGTATTTATGGGACAAAATCTGACTTCTTGTTATGGAAAAAGTCCACTTGTCAGAGGAAGGACCATTTACCACCATGGATGAATATTTTTACATGTTTTGAGCCCCTGTAAATGAAAATTCCAGCTCAAATCTACTTTGATGTTTCTCAAGGAGAGTGGAATAATTGGGGAAAAAAATTATTCATGACATTAAAAATTATTCATGAATTATTCTTTATTCATAACATCTCTGGGATCTTACTGATGCTAACATTCAAAGTAAATATTAGAGTGGAAGTGGTAAAATTTATGTTCAAAAATATGTTTCTGAGGAAAGGCTCTGAGGTTCTGCTCTTGCAGACATGAGCATTAGTGTTGGTCCAAATGATACAGGTTTTTAATCCCCATCTGTCAGCTCCTAGTTTCAATGTAGGGCTAAAAAAGAAGGAGAATAAAAATTAAAATTTGGTGCAGAGCATTGTTTTGGTATGTAAACTAAAATTAAATCCAAGTAGAAATTTCCAAAATACAATGTTATTGCTGCTTCATATCCTTGATATTTTTTTTTTAGAAGAAAATTTTCCTTAGATGCTGAAAGTTTATTTTTTTTGAGGGTTTAACCTTAAAGCTAAGAATATACTGATCAAAAAGGAAATGCATTTTTGAGAAGGACTAACTTTGTAAATAAAGAAATGATGAAATAGAATGAATAACAAGAGACAGAGAACCACAGAATGGTTTCAGTTGCAAGGAACATTTAAGATCATCTAGTGCCACCCCTCTAAATCCTGAAATGAGCCGATTTGCTCTCCATATCTGGTCCTGCTGCATGAATTATTCGCTAGTTTAGACACAAACCGTGTTTAGCCTGAAAGATGTGAAACTTAAGGTTTTGAATCCCCTTCAATAAAGAAGATGATGGAACAGAAGAGAGGAAAAGTGATGTTGCTGTCTAGGAAGCAAAAGATAACAGCAACCTCAGCCAGGACTGGAAATGTCCAAGAATGAGATTAGTAAGAATTAATGTGACTTGGGAGTTATCGGATTATCAGTTCCCCACTGGAAAACAAAACAATCCTGGAAAATCTCAGGCAATACATCTGGGTGGAGACAACTCAGTGTTTCAGACAGTGGGGGAATGTGGATGAGGGGCATTCACCTGTCAGATGACAGGAGATGGAGAGTGGGGAAGGACAAGGGTGATTTCTGTGAGAGTGAGGATGAGATGTAAGCACTCATTTATTTTCAGGGAAGGTACCTTGCAAAGGTGATTACAGCAGGACACAGGATAAAAGGCATTCAGTGCAGCTAAGCAATTAGCAGGAGAAATCTCACGAGAAAATAGTGAAAGTGGTATTTCAGATGAGAGGGAAGATATTTGGAATACGCACAATTCCAGAAGTTCCCTGTACAACTGAAAATTTAGTTGCATAATCATCCTGGCTGCATCAAGATTGTTTCCATGAAGGCCAGGAAGAGACAATGCAGAAAAACAACATTTTTTTTCCAGGGCAAACAGATTTTTATTTTATATCAACACACTCTACGTATATACACTATACACACACATATATATATACACACACACTATATATATTATATATATACTATGTATATACTCTGTCTATATACACAAATACTGTAAGTGTGTCGAGAGAAATCAAAAACATCTAAGATGCCTCCCAAACTTCAAGAGGACGTTCAAGAATAGAATGTTTATAAATATATTAAGAGAAGAACTATATTGATATTCTTTTATAACCTCACGAACACTCTGGATTTGCCTAAATTGTGAAGAATTCTGCAAAGTTTAACTGCTAATACTTACAGCAGAGCTTGTTGGGGTTTTTTTTTTTTTTTGTTTTTATCTTTTTTTTTCCACAAAAGATTTTTCAATTACATTAGCTATGCATTCAGACCATTTTATTTAAATCTCATATGGGAGTCCAACAAAATTCAAATTACATTACAGTTGTTGTGTTACTTTTATGGTAGATTAAATGACCTTTTCAAAGGAAGAGATGAAATTGGTTTAATATCACGTAGCATGAATAGACCCATGCTGTAATCCCCAAAGTATTTACATATCAATTTTTTAGTCATTTGCGGAGATATCTCCCTGGGTATTAAACTTAAGACATTTTGTCCTCTTTTTAACCATTTTTTGAAGACAAATAGTGTCTATGCCCTTTCTCAATTCTCCAGGCTCATTCATTTCCCATTACTTCTCACACATGATCATCAATAATTCAGAAATTATATCAAAATAAATATCACCGGATTCTCTGACCTGAATGAGTTTCATCTAACCATTTTGATCTGTGTTTTCCTTATTCTGATTTTAAAAAAAAACCTAAGCTACTAAGAGGATCCTGAATGTACTTGGCTTTTCTCAGTGTCCTCTTTTTTTTTTTTCCCTTCCTCAAGCAGTTCACAGTTTACTGTGTTTTCCTTTCCCTTTCTTGCCTGCCTCTGTTGTTTCTTAATATTTGTCCTTGATTTTCTGTGCCTTCTCTCCATTGCATCGTAGTCTTTCAGATTAAACCCAGCGTGACTGTGCTGTAATCTTAGTGGTCATTCTTTCTCTTTTGAAGATATATTTTAGATTTTGGAGGGACAAGATGAACAATTTTCATTGTACAGCTAATTTTTTTTTCTTACTACATCTCTTTACCATCTATCTTTAGTGCTATTATCCCACTTCTGGACTGTATTCCTGATTTAAAACCATCCAACTTTTCTTGTATGGATCATTATAGAAGGATTTTTTTTTTGGAAGTTGATTTTTTTCTCCAAATATATCTGCTTTTGTTCTCTTGGTGCATTTAAGGCCAGACAAACCCTTCTGAATATCACTCCTTCCTTTCTGTTTTTGTCTTCCCAGTTGTGTTTCCTGAGCCACTCTCCAATCTGGGTACTAAAGCCTGTGTTGGTCAGCTGGAGATTCACCTATAGCAGCCACTATTCCCAGGAAAACTGTAATCCTTTTCTATCTATTCATCAAAAGCCTTCACCTCCATTCCCCAAAAACCAGCTGAGATTCCAAAACGCTGTGTTTCCTTCTAAAAGTCCTTATAAGAATAATTTCTAAATTACATCCTTACGTGCTATCATTTGTGGACCAATGACTATGAACCTTGTAGACTGACAGAATATTTATGAATATATATATGTATTAGAACAAGCAGAACCATCTGGCACATCTATTTATTCTTCTTCTTCTTTTATCTGAAGCATCTTCATTGCAATTTTCTTTTTAATGAGATAGCTGCTGAGAGATGCCTTTCCCTTCATTTTGATCCAATTGCACATTAACCAGGCTAGGAGTGGGAAGGGAAATTTCAGAGGCAGAGTAAATTTTGGAGTTAGTGCCCCTTTACAATTTTAGGATAACTTGAAATAAGACATATTCAGAAGATTCTGAGCTGTGTGGACTGAGATTTTCAAATTCTCTAGGCTAGGAAGCTGCATGCCTTATCACTTAACGATCATTGCTCTCAAAGATGAAAATTCATAACTTTTTTTTTTCTTTTTGTCAAAAGCTGATGCCAACACTCATCTCATGCAGGAAATTAAATCCATTCTGGCCCTAGGATTCAGAAGTATGTCAATAGTTGAAGTGCTTTACAAGAACAGCATTATAGGTTTATTTGTACGGCATACGATGAGTTCTGCCTAACGTATGCTCGTGGCAGAATACAGAGAAGAAATATGACAGTGACACAGAGCAGCAGCAGTTTCTGGGTCCAATTTCTGTCTTTTTCAAATTTTTCCACCCCCCCAGGAAATGGAATGTGGCATCTGATATAATGCATGCAAATTATACCCCCAAACCATATTGTCTGGTTCCTCTGCTCCTGCAATAAAAATTTGCTAAAGAAAGAATAACTTCCAATCTGGTTTGGTAAAACAGGCAATTACATTCAAGTTACATTAAGAATTGAATGTGTAGGAGTATGATAAGAAGATTTAATGACCTACAGCATATAATTAAAAGGAAAAAAAAAAATAAAGGAGCATCTCTACATGCTCTTTATTCTCAAAGGTAGTTATCCAACAGCGCTTAATTCTGTCCCATGCCACTTACCAAGACAAATGTTTGTTATCTTTGCATTCAAATCATCCAGCTTTCTCAGGCATGCAGAGAGCAGCTCTTCACTTCTTATCCCCACTGCCTTTCCCTACAAACTGCACCTTCCACAAAAGCTTCCAGCTCCATTTGAGAGGAAACCTTATTTGACTCTTCACCACTTGTAGAAGGGAAATTTTTGTTGTCTCTGCAGCTGTGTGACCTATGATTTTTAATTCTTTTTTTAAAAAATATTTTATTGTAAAGAAGGAATTCAGTGGAGAGATACAAGTGCCTATGCTTTTTTAATTACTCTGAAACAGCAGGTACCTTGCACAGGAAGGAACAGAGGGAAAGCCTCAGGCAAGCCATGCCACAGAGGTGCAGAAGGTTAAGTTGGAGCAAGTCATGCTATAATATATATATAATATAAAATAAAATTTCATCCCTGTATGCAGAGGGCAGTGTCTTCCCTTAAACATAGTTTTTGTGAGATTTTTCAGTGTCATCAGTAGCACCAACTGCACCTCCTGACAATTTTTACGTTTATAAACAAGAAAACAAGAAAAATGATACAATGGTTTTCAAGTTCCCGTCCCATTTCCTGAATATTTTATTTAAATTCTAATCTCAGCCATAATGAAAAGGGTGGCAAAAGGTTTTGTGTATTTTTAGCCATGTCTGGCATAAGCTTATATCTCTATTTGGGGTTAAATGAGGAGCACTGAAATTGGGAGGAGGGCAAGATCAATTTTAACAGAAGACTTGAGGTAAACCTTGGAAAATTTCCTGTGTGTGTCAGTTCTCAGCCCCCTCAGTTAACCTGGCAGCCAGCATCTGAAAAACACCTGAACAACAGTTTGGGGAAGGATTTTCAGCTCCCTTTAAAATGGCCTTTTGCTTATTTTGCACTTGTAAATTTTCTCTTTTTTACCCGCTCTGTTTCCAGTCTTTTGTGGAAATCCTGGCAGTTTTAGTGATGAACCTGCTTTCATTTTAATTCCATCTTCTTAAACCCCTGTGATTTTCACACACATAAGGTAATCACTTTAAGAAAGAGGAACACTGAAAATCAAGGGAAAGCTCTTTGTGCTATAATCCAAGATAAATGAGATCTTCCAAGGAAATGTTAGAGGTCAGCTATTACAATGTACTGGGAAAAGCAGCATATTATTTCACAGCCCTTATTTCAGAAGTGACTGAATTATTTTGATTAGTTTTCTCTAGTAAAACACCACCTGGAAATGTCGTGCTAAAGGTCTTGACATAAACTGGAGGGAAGAGAAAAAGACCTGTAAAATAGAATCTGCAAGTACAAGTTTGTATGTTAGGCAACCTCTATCTTGAAACATTTTGCATTGTTATTCAAATATGAATAAATTTTTGGACATGATCCCTTTTCTGGTATCTTTGAGTTCTTTTTTTCCCTTTTATTTGAACCACTGTTATGTATTTATTTTTTTTTCCTGTGCCTAGGGGAATAAAAATATTTTTGCTCTCTGTTTTAAGTAAAGAAATCAGAATCCTGTAATGTTCATGTGATGATGTGAGGATACTTGAAGAAGTTTTTTCAGAAGGGATTTTTCAAAAAAATAATAGACAATATTGATGTACTTCAGATTTACCATACTATCAAAGAAAATATTGCAAGAATCTGAGGGGGGTGTGTGTTTTCTCCATTCAGATTGTGCCTGAGTTTCTTGCACCCCTTTGCTATCTGCTAATGGAGGAAGCTGGCTACCAAGTCATAGAGATTGACTACTCACAGCTTTCCATCAGGAAAAGAGGAACCTCTTTGCTCATCCCTTTCTCATTTTCCAAATAGGAAGTAGAAAGAAAATGGAAAAACATCAATATGTGAAAATGTAGTATTTTCCTTTTTTCTTTTTATTTTCTTTTTTTTTTTTTTTTTCTGTAACTCTGTTCTGGGTATCTTGAATTTGAGTTTTATTTTCATTCATCTCCCCTACCACCACCATCCCCCTCCAACAACAACAACAACAACAACCACAACCACAACAACAACAACAACAACCAGTCTTTCTTTCAAACATTTACATGAAATTAAAGTTATCAGAGGAGAACTAAAACCAGGTACATGACCATGTACTTTTTACAACTACAGAATGCTTCTAAAATTAAGTAACCATACTAATTAAAGGTGATTTACAGACATGCAGTTAACACTGTAGTTTAGAAGATTACCATGTACTTCAAGCTCTTGTCTCCCAAAAATGTTGTTCTGTTGTGTATTATTAATGAAACTTTTCTTTTTTTCTTTTGCTTTGGTTGTATGTTTTCATACTCTATGAGAAGGTGATATATTTGTGACCTTGTTTGTTGCTGTTATTTGTGTAAACATTTAGTGATCTACAAGCATCAGAATTACTGATTATTACATAATTACTGATATTATATAATTACTGATATGTTGTAAAATGAGGATCTGTTTCTTTCTATAATTAATTGCAATCTGTTAAGCTATTTCTTTTATTTTTTTTTTTAATATTTTTTGATCCAGCCTCTAATTTATTTGTCAACTTTATTTCTTCTGTTCCCTCCCTGACATTTTCAGCTGAGTACTGCTCTACCATGTATGTCTTTCATTTGTTGAGTCCACATTGGGCACAGGTGAATCGTGACAATTTTTTCCTCTGAAATCTGGGATCTGGGAAATCAAATCTGGGATTTGAGACCAGGATTCCCACCTCCCTGTCAGTGCTGATGCTCACCTGAGGCTTATCCTCATCTTCATAGCTGTTACTGTCCTGTAACACTCTGGCAAATCAAAAACTCCTTGAAAGTGCTGTGATTTAAAATGCAGTAATCCTAACCCGCCAGCTGTGTATTTTTGCCATTAAATCATGCATTTGCCTTAAATCGTGCAGGTATATAAATTTTCAGTCCATACCCCCTAACCTGAACATGTGGAAACAAAAATTCTTGTAACCTGTCAGGATTTGCACAGATTGAAAGCAAGAAATATTGCCCTGAAATTATAGGAAGCAAAGAAGTTTATTTCCACTTGGACCTCCAAACTATGGTTTAAGGGACATAAAAGCAAAGCATTGTTTTCTGTCTAAAGTAGGGACTGGAAGCTCCTTGACCATCCAGAAATGGACTATTCAGGGGTAAAATCTGGGATTTGATTAATCATTTTCAACTTTGATTTGTCCCCACATAAGTGTGAACTTAAAGCTCTTTTTCAGGCCTTGCATTTAGAGTAAATGGAAAAGAAAAAGAGCTTTATGTTCAGACTTACATGGGGAAAAATCAAAGCTGAATCTGATTAATTGAATCATTAATCAGAATAATTGAATTAATTCAAATTTCCCTGACTAAAAGCATCAGGGAAGAGTATGACTTGGGGCTAACCATACTGAAACTCTTTGTTTGCTACGTCTACAGTATATGTGCATATGAGATAATTACTTGACGTGTTGACATTAAATTTAACAATTTCTGCAAACAAAGCTGCTGATACCTTGATAAGGAGCAAAAACAAGGTCCCAGAAAACACAACCAAAAAAGCACACTGCCCCTGAAGTCAGTAGAAATTAGTCAACAGGAATTAGTGAAGAGAGGCAGTGTTTAATGAGAGCGAGAAAATATCCGAGATACAGACTTTATATATTTTCTTCCCTTGTCATATTTTTTCCTCTTATATCTTCCTCATGTTGCTCTGTCACCACCTTGAAATTGACTGCTGGCAGTGTGGTGGCATTCTCATTATCTTTTCTATCTCTATTCTCATTCTCAAATCCTTCTTTTTATTCCTATAGTTCCAGGGAATACCAAAACTACCACCAAAAAAAAA
This sequence comes from Parus major, assembly GCF_001522545.3. Lineage (NCBI taxonomy): Eukaryota > Metazoa > Chordata > Aves > Passeriformes > Paridae > Parus > Parus major. The sequence continues at coordinate 71,452,545 of NC_031799.1, read as the reverse complement.
AAAAAGCAACCCAAAACAAAAAAAAAAAACAACCCACCAAAAGCCAAATCAAACCAACCCCAAACCAACCAACCAACCAAAACCCCCCAACCCAAAAACTAAAACAAAAAAAACCCCAAACCCCACCAAAACCAAAATCAAAAAACAAAAAAACCCCCAAAACAAAAAAATCCAACCAACCAAAAAAAATCGCCCAACAAACCAACCAACCAAAAAAAAAAAAAAAAAAACCACAAAAAACCCACAAAACACCCTCTCCCCCCCAAACAGAAAAAATAGAATCTAGCTATTTCACTTGGGGTGGCTTTAGAAGCTGTTAACAAAAATACCCTGACATTTATTTAACAAAAATACTCCCCAACTCTTGAGCAAAATGAAAAGGTATGTTTGAAAATTCAATGAGAAAAAATGATATTCTGATTCTTCTAAATAAACATGATTACTAGAACAAATATCTACATTTCCCTCAAAATCCTGAGTGAGAATTCTGTAAAAGCATGTGGGTTTGAAGATTTTTTTCATTTTCAGTTGTTAGATATAAACACATGAACTCCTAGAAAAAAGCAAATGCCTTTGTGGGAAAAGAAGTTGCTTAGCTAAAAAATTGTGTTTTGGGGTTCACAAAATTGCTTCTACAAACTGAAAGATAAAAAATGTATTTTTGTTGTCTTTACAGTACAGGAGAGTTCTCGGCAGGCTTTAAAAAATATAAGAGACTTATATTTTTTAATATAAGCTTTATAAAATATAAGAGAAAAATATTTTTCTCCTTAGTTATTGCAGCTTTAAGTGGTACCAGTGGTCAGCCTGGGAACACTGGGAATACAATGCAGGTTGCAAGGATTTCCCAGTTTTCCAGTTCTATGGCTCCATAATTCTTTAATTCTAGGATTCTGTGGTGCCATTAGTCCACCATTTAATGATTCCATTATTCCATAATTCACTTATTCTATGCCTCTATTAGTCTATGACACTATGACTCCCTGAGATTCAATTATTCAATTGTTTTACCATTCTCTGATATTATTATTCTATTATTCTATGATCCTGTGATACAATGATTCTGAATCCATGATTCCACGATTCCGAGATACTGTAATTCTATGATTCCCTGATTCTATTATTTAATTATTCGATTATTCTATGGTTCTGCAATGGTATGGGTTTTTCTGGGTCTGTGATGCAATGATCCCATGACTCTACGATTCCCTGCTTCTATGATTTGTTGTTGAATTATTCTGTCTATTTGAGCATAGGTTTGCATGCTGCTATGATGCAATTTTTCTATGGTTTCCTCATTCATTGATTCCATTACCCTTTGATGCAATGACTCTGTGACTCCACAATTCCATGATCCTCTGACTCCATGATTTCATGCTTCTGTGGCTGTCTCACTGTGTGATGCATGATTCCATGATTTTTGGTACCATGATTCCATGATTCCATGAATCTATGATGCACTAATTCCATGATTCTGTCAATCTACCTCCATGTGTTGCGATGAATCCATGATTCTATCACCCTATAATTCCCTGAGTCTCTGATTCCCTGCATTTCATGGTTCTGTATGTCTGTGACGCAATGATTCCATGTTTTTATGACTCTGCAATTACCTGCTTCTGTATTGGATTATTTTCTGGTTTTGTGGTTGTGTGATTCCATGACTCTGTGATGAAATTGGAATGATCCCACGATTCTTTAATTCCGTGACTCAGCGATGTGATGATTCTTTGGTTCCCTGACTTAATGATGCAAATATTCCAAAGGTAAGAGAATTAGAACCCACCACCTCATTTGTCGCACCACGGCGTCAAGCGTGCCACATGGCCAGGGCCAAAAATCGGTGGTTTCTGTGTGGCAGAGCCAAAAAACGGCGGCTTCTGTACATGCCAGGGCACACAGGCCCCGTGTGGTGTCCAAGACTCCACTGACTGGAGGTACTCACCCCTTCCTGGGACCTGGGCTGGCTCAGGGCTGTGTAGGAAGTCCTTAATCCTGGAACCAGCTTTCCTGGGCTTAGGAAAAGCTGCTGATTCCATCCTCATAGGTGTGTCTGTGCAAAAAGCGACTCTGCTACGAGGAAACTGACAATCCAAAGCTTTTACAATCCACGT
>NC_031799.1:71446940-71450331 GCF_001522545.3 Parus major | reverse complement strand
CCCTTTCTCCCCTGGCCTCCACAACCAGCTCCCACCAGCCTGTCTCACTGCAAAGCTCCTGCTCTTACCATATCCTGCCCAGCCTTCCTGGCTGTTGCCAGCTTTGTGTGGCTGCTGTCCCACACCTAAAAGCTGTTCAAGCTCTCGTCCACCACAATCACACTGGCCAACAACTGCAGCAAAGGCCTGCAGCTCTGGCACGGTTCAAGAGCACTCACCAGACACAGCAGCACGACACGGCTCAGCAGCACACTCGGCTCTGCAGCTTGATGGGGCCTTGCCATAGCTCGCTGTGACATCTCAGCAGCTTCACTCAGCTGTGGCTCAATCCGTGTGCTCTGCCATGCGTCCTGCCCAGTAACTCGGCTCTGTGTGGCTGCAGATGTTCCTCCAGCAAGGTGTCCCAGCATGGGGCAGCAGTGCAGCTGTCTCATCTGTCCTCCTCTCCTCTACGCCCAATGCAATGCCCGTGTCTCCCTGCTGCCGTGCCCAGTGCGCTGTCCTTGTTGCCCACCTCGGCGGGCAGCACTCGTGGTGTCTCCTCTGCCATCCTCCTGTCACACTCAGTCTGTAACTGCCTTGACAAGTCCACAATGAACCTCCAGAGCTTTATTACATTAATGGCTGGCTCATCACCTATGGAAGCTGCTTCAGTTATAAATCTGCCAGGCCCCTTCCCATGTTCTTAATGTCAAGGCCAGCTCCCTCAGTCATGTCTAAACTGTGGTTCTCGGACCACATCACCAAGGCTAACAAAGCCAGCTCGTCATATTTTATCCCTCATTTATTTAAATTAAAGAGTCCATACCTTGGCAACAGGGTCTTCCTGTAAATGAAGCCTATGCTCCAACAGTCCCTGGCAGCATCTTCTATTCTCAAAAGGTCCAAACCAACGTGGCTTTCTCTGCTGTCCTTTGCAGGTATACCCGCTGCTCCACCAGGATTACCAAAGCTCTCCCCACTGCTCTTCACAGCCCTACAGGCTGCAGGCAGCAATCTCCGCTGTGCTCTGTCTCCCTGAAATTCCCACGACAGCTTGTTGTGTCACATCAGTGGTCACGACTTGTCACTGATGTTGGAGACAGCTATGTGACAGAACAAACCCAGATTCATGTGAAAAACGTCAGCTTTTATAGAGTGCTGTCCTTCTTACGTAGTTTTCAAAGTCTGCACTGTTAGTCCTGATTGGCTGGATCAGCTGTCACCCGGTCAACAGCTGCCTGTGTCCCCAGTGGCCCAGACCTGCTCCCCAACAGTCCAGACTGGCCGAGTTACAAAATTCAGGTGTTTGTTCTGCTGAGGGTGGCCGCAACGGCCCCTAAAACTTCAGGGTCCCTTGACACCAGGGCAGCCTGGAGTCCCCCAAACCAACTGGAATAGGAAAATCAAGTAGGNAGCCCTTTTATATCTCTTGCCAATCCCCCATTTTATCCGCCCAACCCCCAATCCAATACCAACCCCGAACATTCTAAAATACACTCAACAATTATCTTAACAATCTTACAACATAATTAAACATATCAATTAACTCCCTAACAGTAACAACTTTAATTAACCTCCCAAGTTCAAGAAAAAAGATCCTTTATAACAGATCCTTGGTGGGTTCTTCATGCCTTATAGCAAGACTGTTACTGTGTTGTTGCAGAGCTGCCTATTTAGGGATGGGACTGAGAACACAAATTGGGGGCATCATCTGTCTGGAGCAGGAGGTTAAAAAAACAGTCCTTCAGGTTGATGACCACCATCTGCCAGTCTTGGGGAATCACAGAGGCTGAGGGCAGGCCAGGCTGGAAGGTTTATCCTCAATAACCTCATTGCTCTTTCTAACGTCTTGCAGGAACCACCGTCTATCCTTGCCTGGTTTTTGAATAATGAAGACAGGCGTGCTCCAAGGGATACCAGATGGAACTATATACAACCCTTGGACACCTGCTCCGGCATGAGGGACTGCAGCACCTTTCATTTTTTCTCTGGAAGGGGCCACTGATCCACCCATATGGGGTTCCCAGTCTTCCAAGTTAACTGGAGGGTGGTGCACTGCTCAGTGGCCCTGACTAGAAATCCAGTGGCAGGGTGAGGATTTCTAGTCGTGTCCCCCAGTGCGATAATAGGTCCATCCCTCGGACCACAGAAGGTCTCACTGTGGCTACTCTGCTCTCAGGGCCCCCAAAGCAGATGTTGTCCCAGCTCCTGAAACTGGTGGTAGCTCCCCCAATGCAAAATGACCCCAGCAGCTGGTACATGGGGCCATTCCTTCGGCCACTTGGAGCGGAAAATGGTAAGTGACATCCACTCCAGTGTCCAACAGTCCTAGGAGTATGAGGTTTTCCCTTCTGAGATAGAGCACACTCTGCAACGTATCTATTGTGACCCAGGATTGGAGCCCACATCACCTGTGGATCTGCAGGCATGGTGACAGTAAAGCCAAAGATCAGTTTGGGTGACAACAGTGCCCTTGCTGTGTCAACCCTTCAACGGGGATTCCAGGAATATTTCTAGGTTTCAAAGAGACATGAGCAGTTGATGGTTGCTAAAAGGTATTTATTGTGTAAAAACATCAGTCTCAAAAGTGAATAATTCAGAGAGTTAAAGTCTTTGCTAAAAAGCTTTTGGCATTAAGTCCTGAGTTCTGAGCAGCAGCTCTCTGGTATAAAGTTCCCATGGTCGGGGCAGCAGCTTCTCTCAGCATTGAGTTCTGTTGACCTTGTTGTCCTGGGCCACAGAAGCAGTTGGTGATGATGATGGAGTTGCTGTTCTTCTTCCTTCAGTCATTCTTTCTTCTCTGATCCTCAATACAGGGGATTAAATTCATAAATCATCCAATCAGCTGAAAACATGCTTCTAAAACAATACTTTCTACACCAATCTGATTCTAACATGCAAAAGGAATGTTCTTTTTACTTAAATTTTACGTAATAGGGTATTATCTGTTTACATGAATAATCCTATCTGTTCTTATCCAAGAATGCAAACTGTATTTTCACTATGTCTAGGGCTAAGTTAAATTTGTGAAGAGTATTACCATTGAACTTTAAACTGGGTAATAAGGCTTTTCACGAGCTAACACAGACTTGTAGGGCACTTAAGCTAAATTTTTACCTACTTAAAACTAAAACCTACACTTCTACTTTACATATATGGTTTAATGCATTTTATTTTCTCTCTCTAAGGAGCTCAGAGAGGCTTTTATTTTGGATTTCAACAACATTGCAGATGAAGAGAGAGGAGTTCAGGCATAAAAACAGAACTGTAATTTCCTGTGTTGATGACCCCAGCACCAGGTCTGCCAGCCCTTCCCTTGTCAGCTCCAAAGGCTGATTGACACATACTCTGCAGCTGCAGGACAGCTGGAAGCTGACACCCAACCTGCTCATCCCACAGGTGATGCCAG
>NC_031799.1:71441639-71442987 GCF_001522545.3 Parus major | reverse complement strand
TAAAGCACATCTCTATTGGCCTGGCTGGAGAGAGCATGCAGCATGCAGGGAGTTAACACCACACCTCCATGGGTGACGCTGCTCTTGGCCGCACCGGAGCTCCAGGCTTGCTCTACGGTGCCACTCCGGCACCTGCAGTCGCCACTGCAGAGTGGGCAACTGCAGGGGAAAGGCGATCCCACTGCAGAAGCCTCAGAGCACCGAATCCTGCCAGGCTCTGCCAAATCGGGCGTCGTGGGTGGTGCCAAAAGGAAGCAGGAGACTCGCTTGGCTGTACTTCCCAGGAACAGGTTTATTTGGGAGAGGGGGTCTGCACAAGGGTCTAGGCTGGGACAAATCAGGACTAAAGAGAGCCCAGAGCACCTCTGTGCACTGCCTTTTAGCTCAGGGTCGGGCACAGCCCAGGGGCCAATGGGAGCTCACAGAGGGAGGGGTAAGGGGAGGAGGTTCAAATATCAGGGACCAACGGGGATACAAAGAAGGCAGGAACAACCAATAACATGTCAAGAAAGGGATGATATACGTGGAAGGAGCTGGAAGGAGAGGTGGGGTTTACGATGATGGATGGGGAGATGGAGCAGGGTAACGGTGATTGATGCGGAACATTAAGGAAAACTGGGAGAGGTTTACATAACAGACAAATGGAACCAACAAAAGCAGTAAATGGGGGAGAACCAGGAACGTAAGAAACAGATTGAATATTAACAATTGTAACAGAACTGAATAAACATACTACAACACATGTGCATCTCCACCATGCTCATCTTACAGAGATTATTTACATGTTCGCCATCCTCCTTCTTTGGTTATTGAAATATTACAGTCTGAGGGGATTGGGGTCGTGTATATAACCTGTGGTCTTCTCGTCCTACAGCTACAAACACAGCAGGCTCTTCTCAACTAACACATTCATCATAACTACTTTGCTAATGCTTGCTTTTTTTTATTACTACAGATTATCTTCTATATTTCTGATGCTTCTTCTACAACTGGGCACTAATTGCATTCCTATACTTTTACTACACATTTCCACCCTTGCTGACAGTTCTATTTGTCATTAAAACTTAGCACTTTGCCCACAAGTTCCCGTCAGGCACCCCTGCACCCTGGGAGCTCCCGCCATGGGCACTGAGCTCCCACTGCCGGGCTCCCCCTTGTGCAGACCCGCCTGGGGCTCAAGGGCCAACTCCGATTCCCCCTGCGCCTCCGCAGGCGGCATCGCCACTGCTTCTGTCCCCAGCCCGCCCCGCTCCAGGCAGCGCCCAGCCAGCCCAGCCAGCCCTGGCCAGAAGGACACACAGGCTGTCCAGGAACCACAGCCCCTCTGATAGCTCTGCAGTGGATAGGC
>NC_031799.1:71439002-71440706 GCF_001522545.3 Parus major | reverse complement strand
AATTGCAACCAATTGGGGGAGAGATCTGGGAAGATTCTAGAAACAAAACCTTCAATGGGATGACCTGATGAACCTATGAAGTGCCATCAGGCACATTTCAGAAACATAACCTTTTACGGGGTTGAAGTCTTTCTGGCCCTGCATCCCAGGAGGGATGACTCACACAGTACTTATATAATTAGTTACACAGTTAGTTGTATTTCACTTATAACATTAGGATTATTGATAACTGTGGGGCCTTCAGGCAAGCTGTTAGCCACCACACCTTGCATCAATGACCAATGGCCCACATTGGCACATTAGCATTAGCACAATGCTGCATCCAGCCCCAAGAGAACCCATCAGGCAGGAGGTGTGGACACAGAGCTTGCTCCTCACGGCTGTGCACCCACAAATACCCAGACACACCTCTCCTGCCTGACATATCACACACTCTGGGGACACAGAAAAAATAACAGAGCCAAATCCCCAGGCATGAGCTCCTCTGCATGGCTGGGCTAGTGTCCGTGCAGGATCACCCCACGGCCCTGCTCTGTCCCTGCCCCGTGCTGGCTCAAGGGCACAGCAAGGCAGCCAGAGATGCCAGCATGAAGCCTCCAGCCGGTCTCAGCCTGAATGTTGAGACTGGTGGCTTCATGAGATTTGGTGCAGAAATACAGCCTGACCTCGTTGCCTGAAACAAAATGGTTTAATAATGTGAAAATAACAAACGCTAAGCTGGAAGAATGGTATGGGACGAACAGGGAAGGAGCCACAAGGAGGCTTTTGGCATGCACAAGTGCAGTGGCAGAGAAACAGGGATCAGGGTGTAACAGGGACATATGAAAACTTGGATAAGGGGAGGCGCCAGGGAGAGGTTTAAGGAAAGAGACCAGTGAGGGAAGGGAGTTAGGAATATTCAAATTTTTGAAGCGAAACACAACCAACCGTAATGGAACACAGAACTTTTGAGCAAAATTAACATACTTGGAAAAGGGGAATTATGGGGACAAAACTTGGTCTCCCTTACTATGTAGTGTTTTCCCATGGCCACAGGCTGTCACCCTCAATTATTTAATTAGAATCAACCCCAACACCAGCATGTGCCCAAAGCCCAATCTGATGCTGTCACCTGCAGATGGAATGACACGTGTCCCTGAGTGAGGTCCCTGAATAGGCCCTCATTAGATGTAATAGTACATAGTTACAATTATTAATTATTAATGAGACTCACTAGATCTCATTATACATGAGACGCAGCCAAAGCAGAAATGAAGATGCAGCTGGAGACAGAGACTGGATGTCCAAAATAGAAACTCAGGAGGACAAAATGGTGCAACCATAGTGTGAATGTACGTCTAGAAGGGAATGGAGGTCTTTTTTGGGGGGAAGGCTGGAATACCTTTGTATGTCTTCTGGCTGGTCTCAGTTTTGCGGTCTTGGGGTCACCAGGCAGTGCTGTGTCCCACGGCCCCCAGTGACCATGTGAATATGTTCTCAGTGTCCTGAGAACAACTCCCCAACCCTGCAAGAAATCTCAGGGACCCCCAGCCTTTTAAGCAACCAGAGGACCCACAACCTACCAGGCACAGGACAGCTGCAAGCTGACACCCAACCTGCGCATCCCACAGCTGATGCCAGCCCCACTCTTGCAGCAAACAAAGCAGCGCTGCAGACACCACAGCAGCCCCTCAGCAGCACCACTGCCGCTGCGTGCCCACCCCA
>NC_031799.1:71398397-71436021 GCF_001522545.3 Parus major | reverse complement strand
GGACACAGCCCCTTCCCCCTACACGGGACACGGGACCAATCTACTCCACAGTCAGATACTGTGAACTAAAGCACATCTCTATTGGCCTGGCTGGAAAGAGCATGCAGGGGGTTAACACCACACCTCCATGTGCATATCTGCCATGCTAATCTTACAGAGATTATTTACATGTTTGCCATCTGCCTTGTTTGGTTATCGAAATATTAGTCTTAAAGGATTGGGGTGCTATATAACTTGTGCTTTTGTTGTCCTACAGCTACAAACATGGCACACTGTTTTCATCTAACACATTCAGCATAACTACTTCGCTAATGCTTACATTCATCAGTTTTTTATCATTTTTATTGTCATTCCTAATACTCGAGGTTATGTGAAAAACAGTATTCTGTTCCCTCCTAGACCTACATTCACATTATGGTTGCAGCCAAATCTTTGGCTCCCTTTTAGCCTCTCTTTTGTAGATTCAGTCTCCAACTCCAGCTGCATCACCGTTTCTGCCACGTCTGAATTTCTATGACTCTGCCCATCCAGGGCCTCAGGAAGGACATTTCCCCTTTCCACCTGCAGGTACCAGCTGGTACCAGCTCTTGGGGATGCAGCAGTCGCCACTTGATCTCCAAAAGGGGACTTGATGGCCAGGTCTCCATCTCGGGACCATTGGGCTCACCAGGCTGCTCAAGGACTCACAGGCCCCAGTGACACCAGGCCTGAGAAAAGCTCCCCGACCTTGCAAGATATCTTGGTGTTCCCCCAGCCCCTTTCCATCAGCAGGAGACCCACAACCCGCTTCAGAACAACTTCCTCGACATTCCTGTGCCCCTGAAATCCCCTCACACGGCAGGACTTCGGTGCCAACAGCCCACAGCCGTCCCCAAACCCACGCAGTCCCTGTGGCCACTTGGTGTCCCAACATGTCTATGGTGTTACTGCCATGATCTCCCTCGGCACCACGTCAGTTTCTACTGTGCGTCGGACAAGCTCCTGGGAACTGCCGCAGGTTCATCCTACTAATGCACAACCTGACACCAGGAAAGAGCGGCCATCCAGCACCTCAGCACCAGCCACGGATAGCCCCAGCTCTCGTCAGGCACCCCCGCACCCTGGGAGCTCCCGCCATGGGCACCGAGCTCCCACTGCCGGGCTCCCCCTTGTGCAGACCCGCCTGGGGCTCAAGGGCCAACTCTGATTCCCCCTGCGCTTCCTCAGGCGGCAGCGCCACTTCTTCTCCCCCCAGCCCGTCCCACTCCAGGCAGCGCCCACCCAAGTCCATGGACGGCGAGCGGCACCAGCACCCTGCCACATACTGACACTCCCCGATTCATGTGGGGTCACCCACAGGTGCGGCCATCCCCACAGCCTGGGCTGCACTAAGCCGGGCACCCAGGAACCCAACGGCGCCTGGGGACAGCACCCTCAGCACCCCCAGACCTCACAGCAGTGGGGGAAAAGCTGTATGGGGTGGCATGGTCGGGTTTTAGTTGCGTGCGGGACTACGGATGTGGCTTCTCGGAGAAGGTGCTGGAACGTTCCTCCCCGTCCCGCAGAGCCGATGGCGCCGGCTCCGGGACGCGCCCGCCGCTGGCAAAGACCGAGCCAAGCAGCGACCAAATTAACGCTTCCGAGACAGCATGTTCAGATAGGGAAAAAAAAATTTAGAAGTTCAATATTTCTTGCTAATTATCTTAAATATGCGAGAATGTATGTAAGTCGTCCTGCTCTTCCTTCCCGAAGCCGCTCTGGCGAGGAGCACATAACGTTTCTTTTTCTGTAAATTTGAATCTCCTTACGGGCCTGAGTTATTAGTCCCTCGTGGGGGGAACTTAAGCATTTAGTCGTTTGAAAAGACGACTTCACTCCTCCACAACCTTCTACGTAGCTACCTATCTTTCACTAGGCCGAATAAAATTCCCCATGGGGTCCCTACACAGCTCGCACTTTGCCTGCATGTGAGCTGAGGGCAGCGATCCCGGGACTGAGGGAAGGCAGCGCCCGCTGAGGGCAGCGATCCCGGGACTGAGGGGAGACAGCGCCCGCTCGGCACGGCGGCCCGAGCGAGAGTGGCGAGCGGAGCGCGGGGAAGCGGTTAAAAGTGTCTGTGGGTCTGGCCGGGGGCGGTCCGGGGCCGGCGGAGGAGGGGCTGATCCCCGCCGGCCCCGCCGCTCTCACCGCCCCTCGCTCAAGTCCCGGCGGCGGCGGTGGCTCCCGGCGGTGGCTCCCGGCGGCCCGTCGGACGGGGAGGGCGCCCGCGGGACAGGTAGGCACAGACCGGACTTGTCCCGTCCTGTCCCGTCCTGTCCCGTCCTGTCCTGTCCTGTCCCGTCCCGTCCCGTCCCGTCCCGTCCCGTCCCGTCCCGTCCCGTCCTGTCCTGTCCCGTCCCGTCCCGGCCGCAGGTGCCGGGTGCGGCAGCCTCGGGGAGGAAGCTGGGGTGAGGCGGCATCGCTCCCGGAGCGGGGTTTTCCCTCGGCAGAAGCATCCTTCGGGCAGCGGGTGGGATGCGGAGCCGACCGCGGTGCCTCCGCCTTTGCAGAGCATCCAGGCGTGTTTGTCCCCGCGTTCGTGCGGGGTGACAGGATGGTGGGGCGGGATGCGGGAGAGCTGCTGCGGTCCCGAGAGTGGACGAGTCGGTTCAGCTTCTCTTCAGAGCACTTTTTTTTTTTTTTTTTCTTTTTTTCCCGTTAAGTGTCTGTTTTTAAAGGTTATGCTTCGTTTTCGCGGAAGGCTTTTGGCAGTCGTGAGCAGAGATTGGAGCGAATGTACGCACTGGAATAGAGGGATGCTTGTGTATAGATGTAAATTAGCGTGACCTGCACGTGAAAATGCACATCTGTTTAATACCTTGATTCCGTTCCAGCATATGTCTCTCAGCAGAAGCTGCCTAGAGAAATTCTCAGTTGTGTGGTATCCTGCACAGATTTTCTTTTGGCGACAGTAATAGTAGCATAAACATTTCCTATTTTGTCTTTCAGCCAAGGAGTAGGTTCAATCTGGAAATGTAGGCACAAATCAATTAGGAAAAATACTCAGCTGCCTTTCCTCGAATGAGCTGGGAATGGAGAGCTTTTGATAATCTTATTAATTACTTAAATGTTGCTGCCAATCATTGAGTACTGAAAAGTAGTCAAAGTGAGCATGCATTTCCAAGAATCACATACAGCTCTGAAGTTTTTCCAAAGTACCAACTTCTCACTGTAGAGTGAGTTTAAAACCTCACTTGGAACATGTCATCAGTATAGAAGATGCTTCATAGATTATTTTATCAAGTTGGTAACTGAGCTTTGGCAGCAGTGTGTTCGAAAGCTGATTAACATAATGACTGTCTATAGGAAAAATGTTTTTATCCAGCATCTTGGAAGAACAAAAAACAAAAAACCAAAAAGACAAGTCTGGAGAGTAGCATTTGTTTCCCAGCAGATAAGCTGCAGATCTTTTCTGAAAAGTCTTGCGTTCTTTGATTGAGTAGCATGTCTGATGTGAGACTGAAACTGAAAGCTGGCTTCAGTTGCCTTGTCAACATCCCTAAATGGTATTTGTGCCCAACAGCACAATACTTGGAGGAAAGCATATGTAATTAGGTATGTGTGTTCTTCTTGAAGTGGAGGGAGTGGGGATGCAACTATCTGAGCTGGAGACAGAATTTAGGAAAATACCAGGCTGGGTGGCCAAATAACTGTATTGCTTTCTACTTACTGATCCTACAAATGAAATCATATTAACATGTCTAGTTTGATTTCCCATCTCAAATCAGAGAGACCAGCTGGGCAGGTGTGCTTCAGATCTTTAATAAGCTGGACAAACTGTAATTTAGGACCAAGTTTCTACTTATTTGCCTATGTAACTCATGCACCTGCACAGCATCAATATATGGCACATTATGTAATAAACTTCATTTAATTTTTCTTACACAGCCAACCATGTGGCCTCGTCACACAATCAAATTTAAATGTGTGCTGCTCCCACAGGGGGTGAATCAGTGGCATCGTATTAGTTTTGGCCTCTGTGGAGGTGCCATGGCTTTGTGCTTTGCTCCTTAGTGTGTGGTTGTAAGTCTGGAGTGTTACAAGTCTCTGACAGAAAAGAGCAGTTCACAGGAGTGGCTACGGAATTTGTATCCTATGGACATTGGAGATATATCCACATTTGGCAGATGTGGACTATGATTATAGTCCATATCTGGCAAAAAAAATCTAAACTGCGGGCAGCTCAGTGACCTGTGTGAAGTCAGCTGGCTATGTCTACTTAATTTCCCTGGGAATAGATTTGCCCTTTTCTGGTGTATCAGGTGGTAAAACGGTCCAGATGTGGCACAGTTCTGCAGGGGCACGGCTGGCTGTGTCTTGAAGTCCCTAAAGACAGAAACTGTACTACCCTTGTGTTAGGGGTGGGGGAGAGATGCCTCAGCCCTTTTTATATAAATTTTACCATTTAAATGTCTACTTGGATAGCTAATGCCATCATTTTAAGTGGGAGTGGTGGGGTGGGAGTGGGAGGACCTGTGTTCTAGTGTTAAATGAGTTGTTTTGAGGTGAGCAGAAGGGTTTAGCCAAGTGAACAGTCCTTTGGTGACTTGCATAACCATGTTTTCCACAATCAGCTGTTCAGCTGTACGGGTACATGCACCCCCTAAGGAAGCAAGTGCAGTTAACAAAAGCAATTAAGTCATCTATGCAAAGAACACAGGAACTGTGCATTAACATACTTAAGTTTGATTAACATCTAGCAGAGTTTGGAGTGGGCTTTTGACTGCAGCTGGTAAGGATCCCTTGAATTTATATTCCGATTACTTGGCAGGAGTTTTGTGTGGTTTTTCTACATCACTTTTTCTAGTCTAAGCATTTTCACTTCTTATTAGGGGAAGCAGGTGTCTTTTGAGGAAGGTAAAAAACAAATTCTTTGTGTGTGTGACACAGTTTTAGTCTAACCAAAGATATACTGCTTTAAAAAACCCAAAGTTATGTAGACAGTGCTGTAAGATGGATGTGATCCCATTTAGTTTTTTAATTTATTTTAATGGAACACAGTGTTGATGAGTAGTGTTTCTTCAGGTATGGACAGGAATGGTGTAGTGAAATGACAAAGTTCTTACATCCTTACTCCTGTTAAGTGGTGTCTTCCTTGATGAATGATGCCAGTGGAATCAAATTTCAGTATGTAGCAGTTATGGTACTGACTCACTGCCAGGAATTTGATCCTGATTTTTAATATTAACAGATTATTTTGTCAGTAATTAGTACTGACTTCATATGCTTCAGTCAGCATAGCATAAATGTAGATATAACTGCAGTATTTTTTCATCTGTGTGAAGAATCTGTGTCTTGCTATTCCAAATGAGGGTTGTTGTTTTTTTTTTTACTTATGAAAAGAGTATGTATCATCCAAAGCCATCTGTCAGAAAACTAGGAGAAATATTCTGGGGCGGGATTTGCTTTACTGGAATAGCTTTATTGATTGTGTCAGCATTCATGTTAATTAACCCATTCAAACTGTCTGGCCTTTAATTGATGTTTTGCCTGTGTAAGGATTTGTGGTTCATGCCTTTGGATGTACATGTTAGGTTTATATTAAAATGTGGACAGCCATCTCTTCCAGTTTTATCAGTGTTTTGTATCTGATTAATTACTCATAGTCAGCAGTGAGATATTAATTCTGAGGTCTTTTGATGTGCAAGACAATGAGAAGATACAGCAAAAAACATGATTTTAACTTTGAGATTGACTTGCTGTGTGGCCTCAGGAAAGAAATTTAATTTTGTTTTTCTGTTGCTGTAAAAGAACAGCCTTCTCAGCCTTCCAGATCATTTCTGTTGAACACAGGGGTGCAAGTGTGTGCAAAATTATTTTTTTCAAAGAAATTGAAAGACTTCATATTAGTATGTCATTTTAGAATTAGGATCACTGGCACAAAGAGCTGCAGCTTGTATGGTTCTAGTGTCCACCCCTGCAGCCGCAGGAGTTACACAACAGAAGAACAGTAGCAAAAAATGATCTTGCCTTTTGTGATCTAAACCCCAAGACAAAAGGCAAGAGGAAATAAGGAGACAATGAAATAACAAAGACAGGTTTCAAGTTAAAGTCACGTTCTTCTTCGTGAAAAGTCAGTGGAAGTTCATACATTTAAAGGGATTAATAATAGCTCTTTTTCAGATAGGAAATGGTGAGGAACTATTTCTCTGTGGTACCAGTATCTTGCCAATGATGGCTGGAACCAAGGCCTCACCAAACAAAGGGTCAACATCTTGAAAAGTACTGGAAATGCTGGCTATGGGAAGAGACCATGAAAGGCAAAGGGCATCTCAGAGAAGTCATGACCTTAGGATGATGCAGAAGGTGAATTTGTCAGGCTGGACAAGAGGAGACCATCAAGGGTTTGTGGTCTGGGTGGAATTGTCCAGGCAAGAGTCAGGGTGGCCCTGACCCATCGTGGTGATGTTTCTCCCGGGCAGTGCTCATCTGGAAGGGTCTGCAGTTGGAGGGTGTAGAGAGGGAGGAAGACTGGCTCAGGCTGCTTAATAAAGAAAATTGATCCAGAGGAAGGATGTGTGTGCTTAGGGTACCTGGCACACATATGAGCAGTACTAGGGTGGAACACCAAACCAGGGCTCAGAAGAAGTTACGTTACTTTGATGGACTGCAAAGGAAAGAAGAATGTGCTGGACAGAAGATGGTACACGAGCTGGTAGCTTGTTGTTCCGTGCACAGCCCATTTCTTCCGGGAAGAAGCCATTGCTTCCCAAAGTTTTCTGCACATCACAGGCATTATGTCATGAATTCTTCCCACACAGTGCCTGTTTCCTTCAGGGTTAGGTCCTGTCAGTCCTCTTCAGAGTGCTGTATTTCAAGAGTAGCTGTACAAGACAAAAATTTCCAGTACAAATTTTTTCAAGAGACAGTACGGGCAGGAGGATGTTGTTCTTAACATGGTTTGGTCTCAGCCCTGTGAGAATACTTTCCATGAATGAAAGCGGAGACATCCGTGCAGGGTTTCAATGAGTTCAGCATGTTTAAAGCAACTTTTGAAGTTCCTCCTGTACGGAAGTCTTGTCTATGTATTTTTCAGAATTTTTTTTGGCAGGGGAGAGGTCGGGTGTTCTTGGGGAATTTAAAGGATTTATAGAGCAAGTAGTAAAATAACATTGTCACCTGGTAAGTTACTTGTCTTTGTCCTGTGGAAATGTTTTGATTTTATCTTGCAAGCATTTTTCTGAAGTGCAGGAGAAAAATATTCAAGGTGGAGATAACTTTGACTTGGGTTTTTGGGTTTTTTCCCATCCCCCACGTTGTGTTATTTGGAGCACAACTGTCTGCTGTCATAGGGTCTAGGAAAAGCGATTTAAAGTGATTTAAATAAATGATGCTTATGTTACGTTACTTGCCCTGCTCTTCGTGTGGCCCATAGAGAAGCTTCATAATCGGTTGATTTGGATGAGGGCTTTTGAATCCTGACTTTTAAAGTTTAAGCGTTGCTGGGCTGATTAACTAAAGTGCAGCAAAAGAGTTTTCGATCTCAGGGCTCTGCCAAAAGGAGCCCCCAAAGTGAGTGTTTTGTGTGAAAGCATGCCTTGCAGTTTGAGCCCGGAGTGACAATGATTGTAACACAATGCTGCTCATGTGACAGTGAGACAAAGAGCCCATTATGCACGGCTGACTGGCATCAGATCCTCCAAAAGCCAATAGTCAGACCAAGCTTGATCACCCTGAGAATGTGAACACACTGGAAGCACTTGCAAGTTTTCCAAAAAAAATAAAAAATAAAAAGACATGTGTGTTTGTGTGTATGCACATGCCACGGTCTGGTTAAGTTTTAAGTACAAAATGACATAATTGATTTGTTTATGTTTTTTTAGAAGCTGCTGTCAGGAATCAGCAAAACACATGTAACACAGTGTTCAGAGCAGACTTAGTGGGAATAAGACGGAGTATGCCAACAGGCCAAGTGGATCTTCCTCTTCCTTTGCTTCTTCGCTCCATTGCTTCCTTCTGTGTGCTTTTGTACATGTGTAGCTGAGTTTTAGTCTCCTAAAGTGTTTACAAAATTTTGGACCACATTGGTCTGTCAATACACACATCTTATGATCTCTGGAAGTTCAGCACAAATAATGGCTGTGTGTATTTGTGGGAAACATCTGTTTGGTGATTTATAAACCCTCTTCAAAGGGTTCAAGAGCACTTGATACACGAAGAAATATCCCTGACAGGTTGTGAGCTGTTGCAGTCTTGGTCCCAAAGGCAGCAGGGCTGGAAATCTAGCGAGTAAATAGGACACAGCAGTTGGAGTGGAGAGCTCTTCAATTAGAAATGTATTTGTTTAAAAACAGCTGGTTTGCCTTTGCAGCCTTGAGGGCTGCAGTGACTTCTGCAGCACATGAGAGGTGGCACCTGATGATGGCCAGAGTTACTGATCACACCCTGCAAAGAGGTTTGGCTTTATTCCCTAACTGTGCTGTGTGTCACTTTTCCTTTTTGCTGTTTTCCACCATAAGAAAAATCTCACAATCTGCACAGGCTGCCTGAATCCATCACTGTCACCACTGAAAATCAGAGGCTGCCTCTTTCATATCCTCTTTTTGCCTATGAAAACCACTCTTAACTCTCTGGTCTCCTTTGTCAGGAAAATTAATCTACAAACGCTAGAGGTTTATGTCCAAAAAGGAGACAGAGGAGTCCTTTTTCTTTATTCGAATAAAGGGAGAGAGGCCATGGGGCATTCCCCTGGGGTCTCTCAAATTTTTGGAGGGCGCAGCCTCCTTTTTATCCTAATTCCCGGCCACTTGTCCCTTCTCTCTTTCCCCATAGACTGAGGTACCTGAGAGGTACAGGCTTCCCGGAACGCCTGATACCTGGGATACCTTTCCCCCCACTGCATAATCCCTTCTTAATTCTTGACTCTTGTGGAATTCATGGTGCTCTTTCAGTGCCTCTTTCATCTTTTAGTGGAATCCATCCCATTGTTTCTGTTGTCTCTCACTGATAGCTGCATCTTACCAGCAGACCCTACAGCTTGTCTGCAAAGACAAACCCGTCATTCCTCTCACCTTCCCTCCCAACTTCTTCCTGCTTAGACAGTGAAAGTACGGAAGCAGAATGATGATTTGGGCCTCTTTTTTCCAGGGCTGTGTGTGGGCTCCTCCGGATCTGGGGGAGCCCCCTCGGGATGGAGCACAGGACAGGATATTTACCAGCAGCACCAAGGCTCCCCCGTTTAACTCGTGGCTCTGCTCGCTCCGTAATGGAGCTTTCCTGCCTTTTTAATCCACGCCACATGCGGGTGACCCGAGCAAACCCTGTGGGAAGACAGAAGCCCTGTTGTGTGTTTGTAGAGCAGTTGCTCGGAAGCTGATGTACAGCTGTGGCCGGGCTTGTTTGGAAGTGAAGAGTAACTTGATCTTCTAATCTTTTTTTTTTTTTTTTTCCTCTCCTTCGTCTTCATTTTTTTTCGCCCCCTTCCCCAGACTGATACTGCAGATAACAACTGTTTCTGAAGGGTACCTGCCAGTGAGATTGAAATGTGCATTTTAAATAGAGGGGTAGAGTTCATGAAGATTTTATCAGACTGCAAAGAATGTAATTTCTGTTTGTTTGTTTTTTTTAATTAATAAATTTAGCTAGTTTCATTCATTTTAAAATAAAAAGAGTAACTGTACAGAGGATCCAGTTTTCTTACTTGCATTTAGTAAACCAGGAGTGACTCAAGTGAGATCACTGAACTTCCAGAGTAACTGGGGTGAAAGTTCATGATGCCAGACCCATTGTTGATGCATTTTAGGTTTTGTGAAGACACACACATCTGTGTCATCCAAATGTACCAAGGCTGCCTCCACCAAAGCCAGAACAACTGGCTTCTTTTAATAGATAATTAAATTTTCTTTTAGACAAAAGCAGAATTGCCAGCACTGTGATGGACTCTGCTGAGAATACATACGGTGCTCTTTGTGCTTTAGGGTTGGTCTGGATTAAAGGGTCTACACACTGCAGATTCTGCTCTGCAGGTATGCCACAGGCCACCATCACTTCAAAAAAGAAGATGGTGCTGAAGAAAAAATATCACTACTTCCAGGGAACTTGTTTAAACTCTGAACCCAGAAAAGATTGCATTTTTAATTATTGAGTAAGGAGATTGGGTGAGTAGTCGTTGAAATAGTAAAACAAAAACACAGCAAGAGAGAAGCTTTCTTATTTTAAGTATCCCCTCTTCTTGTCAGTGGATTTTTCCATCTCCATAACCCATTTCAGAGAGCTGTGAGACTTAATCTCATCTCTGGAACAATATTGTTCCTCTGCAACATTAATGCTTGTTTTAGATATGCTTCATTCTTTCTTGCTGAACACTAGTTCATGCCAATTTGCATTATGTATGAATAATCACAGCCAGGATATGCATTCATGGTAAGTGAACCTCAAAGGATGCAGTGGTTTGGGGTTCTGGTCTGCACCACTAATATGCAGGAGAAGATTTTTTGTGCTTTTGCAGATTGCCAACCTTTCTGTGCGCATTTTGACAGTGGATCAACTTCAGAAAAGACATTTTTGTTTGGCTGGCTTGCTGAAGTAGTGTCAGGATGCAGGGAGGAAATGCCCTTTCTCATCTAGCAATGAGACTAGTTGTGAAGAAAGCCTGGGTTTACTGATGCTGCCTCTTGGTCTGCACAAGGGGGTTTTTTGGAATTAAGTAGAAATCCATTGCAATCACTCCAAAAATGTCTAATGCCACTGAGTAATGTTTCTCAAGCCTCCCTTCTAGATACTTACTTTATCTCCTTCTCTTGTGGGAGTCTCTCAATAGACTTCCGAAAATTACCCTGCTTTTTGTTGCATGGCCTATCTCCAGCGAAATAGCAAAGCTTTATTACACTGATGTTTTCTCGTAGGCATATGTGTGTGTTTTCCTTCATTGCTGATTTCAACAAGAACACCAATGGGAAAAACAAAGAAGTGGAACAACAGACTGACAAGAAGGCATTATTGGCCTCTTCAGAGGTGTCCCAAATCTGTAAAAAAAAAAATTCTCTCAGTCGTGACATTGGGTGTAGTCAGTCCTTTGTAAATGTTTAGGACCCAGAAGTTTGTATTTCCTGATTTGCTACACCCAATTGGTACCATGATGCTCATGTCATTGCCATTGTGGCAGAGTATCAAACTGGAGACATGGGTCCTGAGGGTGGGTTGAAAATGGAGAGTAGCAGACCTAAATTCTGTTTTCAGCTCTGCTGTTGAGTGGTTTTGTGAAACAAGATGAAACACTTAGACAGACTGGAGTCGAATACTTTCCATGTACAGTGTGGTTATTAAGAGTAGCCTCTTAACAAAGAGAAAAAAATGGCCTTGCGGTGTTAGAAGTGTTGTATATCTTGTAGGGAGTTATGTCAATTAAAATGCTGTATGTGAGATTATTACATAATGTGTATCTAAAAAGAAATGTGCTTAAGTGAGTGCTATCTTTTGCTGCATTCACTAGGATGAGGGAAAACAGGTATTTGCAAAAGAAGAGACCTCAAAGTAGAGAGCCACATGGAAACTTTCTGGACCCCCTTGTAGCATGGAGCAGCCTTGAACTCCTGAGGGCACAACACAAACCTTCAGCCAGTGACAAAGAGCATCTGCCCTGGCTTGTCTCACCCATTGGGGCAGACTCCTTCCAAAAAACAGTCACTTGCTCTCCTGGAGGAGGAGAATTAGAGTGTCCCAATCTGCCCTCCAGAGAGAAGAAAGATTTATACATGGATTAGTTCAGTGGGCAGCTGACAGGTTGGGTCAGGCCAAGTGCCCATCGCTCACCCAGCCCATGGGGGACAGCTTTGCTTCAGCTTCCAGCACAGCAGCATCCTTCTGCCTTTCAGGAGCAGATGCAGTGGATATTGGTGCAGTTTTTGTTGCTCTTCCACACATACTTTTACCTTTCTTTGCACTCTCTGGGGCAGCAGAGAAAATTGGTAAGGAAGGTCAAATAATCCCTTGCTCCTTACTGGATGAAGTGGATGAAAAGCAGTTTTCAGCAATACTGCAGCTGGCCTGTCTGTCTTCATGCTTACAATAGCAACATACATTTCTGTGCTCTTGGTAGAAAGCCTGTGTGAAATTGGAAAAAAAAAAAAAATTAGTTGAGGGAGAAAGTGTCATTTTGCTATGTCAGGACAGTAGATGCTAAGAGTTTGGGTTCTAGAGCCAAAAGAAAATCAGCTGGTCATACAACCAGTTATTGGCTAGCTCAGAATAGCTGGGGTTTTCACCAGGTGTCATGATAGGTGGATTTCAGAGAAAGGCAATTACTGAGTTCAGGTTTTATCCAAGTTTCCATGCAGATCAGAGGAGACTGTCCATTCCATTTTTGCTCTTCCTAGGAGCTCCTTCACTGTGATTGTCCAGTCACTCTGCAAATGCTGTGCTGTTTGTCACTGTCCCCTCAGCCCTCTGCTCACCTGCTGGCAAAATAAAGCAGCAGAAAATGCATGCTGAATGTGAAATTTCATGTGGTGCAATTTCCAGATTTTCAGTTGTTTATGTCTCTCTCATCCATTAATGAGAGATGACACATTCAGACATTAAGATAACCACTGTTCTTCCTTCTGAAAACAGGGGCTGCTTTTAATTTACCTTTAAGAAAGAAAGAAAAGAAAAAAAAAGGAGGTATAATTTAAAATACTTGGTTCAATTTATAATGAATGACTGAACCAAGGCCAACGTTCCTGTAGTTTTAACTGAGAGGCAGCAGAAGCTGTAACAGAGATGCTGCTAGTGCCAGTTGGGCTATAAGTTATAAGTCTACTTTACAAAGTTTGCCTGTTTTCTGGCACAGTCTCTGACACATACACTCCAGTCAATCAAAGTAAAGTGCCTAATAACAGATGTGGCAATTAAGCTGAAGAATTCTGTCTCTCTCTCGTTTAATTTTTATTACAGAGAATAACAGAGTACCTCATTAAACCCACCATCATAGAGATTTCTTTTTTTTTTCTTTTTTTTTTTTTTTAATTTGGCATACAAATGTCTGCAAAAATTAGATCTCTGAATAGGGTGCTTTGTTACTAAAGGTGCTTTGTCAGACAATGATATGAACAGACCATTTCTGTATGACAAATATGTGGTTGTGCTACTGCTGTCCTTTTGCACACTGCAAAGAGGTGCTGGCTAAAAGAAGTTAGCTTGTGTCCTGAAGGATAATATTTTGTGGGATTTAGGGCCTTGTATTCAAGTTGTTAAAAATGTGGTCTTGATTCTTCTGGGTTCAAAGTATGTTGCCCTCAACTGAATTAAGCAGCAGGTCAATTAACATATTAGAGAAACTTTCTTGATAACCTAAAAAAGTTGTCTTCTGATTGTTGAAGCATCTAAGGCATTTTCTGTTATTAATTCCTTCCACTGATGTATTGGGCACTCTTTTTAAAAAGGCCTCTGATTCATCATTAGACTTAATTAATTCAATAATTTAATGATCTGAGGTGCCCTAAAATTTATGGTAAGACAAAAATGATACTGATATAAATCTGAACAGGAAGCTTTTATATGAAATTACTCTGTTAGTGTAAAAGGCATAAAACACAAAGTTGTTTACTTAATCATTCTTAGAAAGAATTTGCTTTTTTCCTGCCTGCCACAAGCATTGGTAGCAGTTTTATTTCTTGGAGGTTCTATTTATTCACAGAAGCATAGCATCATACCCTACAACTTCAAGTGATACTGTAGGGAGTGTATTGAACCACTTTCTGCCTGTGTACATTCACCTGCACATTTTATATCCTCAGTGTGCAGAAAACTTGCAGACACCACTGGCACCTGGCAAAGTTGGATTTCTCCCCAGGAATTTTTTATTTTTTTCTCTGCTGGCAGACAGGGAGACTAAGTACTAGAATTCCACAACTGCAAACATGGGTTTAAGTTTGTATTAATGTTTGTGGAGGATGTAATGTGTTTAAGCCAGTTTACTGTGAAAACTACATTTTTTGCATGTTCCTCACTCTGTAGGCCTCTTGAGGTTGTGTTGTAATCCCTGTGAAAGTTCTTCAAGGCAGAAGTTCTTCAAGACTTAAATAAAGATAGGATTTATCCCTTTAATTGTGGGTTTGTTAAAAAACTAGAATTAACCAGTCACTTTTTGGTTCTGAATCCTGTTCTTCCATTTTCTCCTTTGAGTGCTAGTAGCATTCCAACCTCTGAAAATAACCAAAATAAAAGATAGAAGTGAGCGAATGAACTGTCAAAGGAAACACTTTTGCGTTCCCTATTCTTCTGCTAAAATGTTTTGAATTTTCTTTGCAGGGTGGTGGGGGCATGTGAGGCTTTGTGCAGTGAATCACAGATGCTTTGATTGTTGGAGGCGGAAAAACTGATCTGTAATGCATTGAAATGTTTCAGAAGCTGTTAAGGGGAAATGGCATCAGAATTAATTAATTTTGGTTTTTTTAAGGAGATCATTTGAAAAGTGAAGTTTGTGAGCTGTGATAAAGATTTACAGGAGTGTAATGCTTTGTGTAAATCATGAAAACGGGAGCTAGCTGGAAGGACAACTTTATTTTCTGCTGGGTGTTACATGCAAAATGGCATTTCACTAGATGATTTACAAGGACAAAGGTACTGAAGCAGAGTTGCCAGCAAATTTTTTTTCATGAGTTATAGCATCCTGTTAGCAGCTAGAAATTATAAACAAATGCAGCAGTTCATATGTCTGATTTTCATAATGAAAGGGTCCAGTGAAGGGCTGTGACAAGTGCAGGGAGCTGCAGACTGAAGAATTTTGCCAGTGATAACAGGGGCTGTGTCTAGGAAAAGGAAGAATCTAATGTATGTTGAAAATGTATGTGGAAAAAGAGAACATGCATGTGATGGGGGAGGGAAGGAAACAGAGGCTGTCATTGAAGAGGGCTGAAAAGCAGAAGACTTTTAAATGAAGGTGGGCACATTTGAAATTGATCCTAAATTGCATAGGAAGCTGAAGTAACTGAGTCCTTTGATTGTACTCTTTTATATCCTGGCAATAAACTGGAAGTGACACGGTGTCTGTAAGGCTGGTAATAGGAAAAGAGGGGTCACAGAAACTTTGTTCAGGAGAGGGTAAAACCATGAATGGTAATTTCCACAGCAGTGGAACCAGGGCATTGGTGTATTTAGGCAACCACAGGATTGTCCCAGGCAGCTTGTCAGTAACCACAGAGTTTTCACAGTTACATCCATGTGCAGTGTGCCTTTTTTATGACTCCCATTAGGGGGAAAAAAAAATTAAATATCAGAAATCTAGATGGTATATGGCTGAGGGACTATGACAAAAATTTGATACAGATATCTTTATCCTGTAACTCTTCAATAAAGCTTTCATACATGCTAGTAATACCTAATTTCAGAAATAATTCTCCTTAAACACATGCAGTCAGACATTTTTACTTAAAGTCTTCACCTGTACCACTAAAATAGACCTGAGGTTAATAGAAAGAGGTGTTTCAGTATGGAATACATTATTTGAAAAAATATTTTAAAACATATTCATTTAAAAAGAAAAGAAAGGGAGAGGAGGGGGTAAAAAGAAGAGGGCTTTGTGATTTTTATCTCAACCCTATACTGTATAGACTCTATTAAATTACATGACATTTGCAATTTCTGCTGAGAACTAACTGTTAGCTCCCAACATCCACCCTGGGAAAGATGCCTAGGGCTGAGAGGTGCCATCTGTGTATGGACATAGTTTTTTATGTTTCACCTGAAATGTCTTGTGTCAAACAAGCAAATCAGGATTTATGTTCAAGGTGCTATTTCATCTTCTCAAAGTGTGCTTTTCAGAAAATTTGGGTTGGAGTCTACACAGCTTTAACTGTCTTTATTTGGTAAATTTTCACTTGGGTGGAAAAAAAAAGGAAAAAGGGAACCGTATTTAGCCAAAAGGTTTTTGTTAACAGCTTAATCCTGCTGGTTCCCCATGGAAATAATCTTTAAACATACAATACCAAGGGCTATAGGTAACCTGTGTGGTTCAACACCTATACTTCCTGTCTGCCTGAAAAAAAAGGAAATACTTTCAAGTGAAAGGGCCCTAATTTAGCAGATAATGAAAGCTACAGTGAAGTGACCCCATGTTTGTGATGTTTGGCAGCCTTCCTCTGAGGAATAATAATGAGTCCATCTGCAGAGTATCTGGCATGCTGGCATTTGTCTTTACCATGCCTCCTTGCCTTGTGCAGACTTGACTTCCACTGAACTGTCTTTTCCTGCCCTTTTAATGCTAATTCAAGGGAGAAGAGGACTGATAAGTGGATATATGGTCCCTGCCAGCTTACCAGCTTACAGAACTCCCACTGAATGGCAGTAGGTGAAGTCATGGGCCAAAGAGAATCTTGTTTTTCAAGAGGACAGTTCCTAGAGGAAACTCTCATGTGATCTTTTGCAGTAATAGATACTGCTGAGTGTTCTGCAGGGAAGGACAGAGTCCTTGAGGACCTTGTTGCAATATTCCTGTGCTTTTGGTCTGTGCTGCAGCATGATCCATGCTATCCAGCCACCCATTCCACCTGGAACCACGTGGCATTACTAGTGCAAATCCACATAATTGCTGGGTGGTGAAGATTTCTGTTTCCTCCCATGTTTGCAGCTACCTTATTTCATTCTGTGCTTGTAATTACAATCCAAGAGGTTGTTTGATGCTTACAAAACAATGTGCAGTGTGACCGCTCCCAACCTCTCCAGGTTTCCACCAGAAAATGTTTGTGTTTAAGGGGAAAAAAACCCTAAAAAATACAGTTTAACTCCAAAATTTACTCCTGTTTAGAGTTTTAATATAGTTTGAAAGGTGCTCTCTGTTATTTAAGATCAGGTCAAGTATTATTGCATTTATATTTAGTAGGAATGGTAGAGAGATGCATTCTGTGAAATTAGAGTATTACTTGATGCTGTAGCTTTCAAAACTGGTAGTTCCATCACTTAGGGCAAGTAAAGCCTGGTTTCCTCCAGACTTTTGCATTATCCCTGGATTCTCTGGAACTCCACAATTCAAGACTTCTTCCCCTCTCTTGCTTCCAGTTTAAGTGACCGATAAAATTACAAGTTATTGTGCATGAGGCCACAACACACAGACAAACATTTTGATTACATAAACCTAATTTTTTTAGAAGCCTCTGATAATTAGAGACTGAAAAATAAAAATTATCTAATCTAATAACCAAAGAAAAATGGTTATTGATTACTTATTTATTTTTCTTAGCAGTGTAACATGAGAAAAGTAGCAGCATATCTGTCTCCATCAAGAAGACTTGCTCCAGCACACTCAGCCTCTGACTTGATTATTCTTCAGACACCAGTCTAAATGAGTTGTTTTTCCCACATCTCTTGCTTAGCCCATCTCCAGCACCTTTGGACTCTCCAGATGTGCCAGTCTCTTTCACAGTGAGGTTTGAAAAGCAGCACAAGTGAAGAGGGTCAGATCTGATTAAGCTGCATCAAGAAGGCCTCTTACAATCTCTGATCATGGAGGGTGTGGAAGTTTAGGGCACTCGAGTTAAGGGCTATTGGATTATTAAGGATATTGGATTATCCTCTAGCAAACTCTCCTGCTGGTTGTGCAGATCCCACACATTTTCTGTCAGGCAGAGTCTCAGCCCTGCCTGAGCTCTTGGTCTGTCCTGAGCTCCCCGTGACAGTGACAGTCAATTCTGCCTTTGGAGTGACATGTTTTGAGGATTTGGGAAAAGACCAGTCAGTTTCCATTTGCTGTGACTGTACATCTTCAGCCAGCCTAGGGTCTGTGTGATAATGCTCCTAATTCAGGTTATTTCGTATTTCCTTTATGAGTGAGATTTCATGTGACAAAGTGTCAAACTGATTTACTGATTTCCAAAGGGAAAACGCCTTCTGCTCTTCATCCATTAATTCTCTAATGTAATCGATAAAAGCAATCAGTTGTGGGTTTTTTTTTTTTCCACAGAAGCTAACATGGGATTAATCATCATTGACAAGATTAGGTCAGATTCAGATTTTGCTCTGCCTGACATCAGTCGTGAGAGAGACATTTTTATAAGCAAATTGTGTCCCTGGTAGGGGAGCTGAGCCTCTGGAGTGAAGAGTGTTACGGAAAAGGCTCTGTAGGAAGTGGAAGACCAAACAATTCTTCACCAAAAAATATTTAGAAAAACTCATTTTTCTCATGTGGAGCTGTAATTTCTGGTTGCAGTCACCAAGTCTGTGTGGGGTGCTCTGGAGAGAGGGAAGGCAAGGACACCCTCAAGGGGCCCTGCACAGATGACTGTGTGGTTTACAATTCAGTCCAAAATTTGAAGAAAACTACAGTGGACCAAGAGAAAATTTATTTTCAAGTAGCACTTGCTGTACATGCAGTTTTATGCCATGTCTGTGCAGTTAAGAACAGCCCATGGGTTTGCAGCTCAGAAAACATTTTGATGTCCCTGTGCCTTAACATTGCAGAAAGGCAGGACTGAGTGCTGTAAAACCTTTGAGATGCCACGACAGAGTACGAAAGGCTCTCACTTCCCTGCAGTTTGTCTTCTAACTAAATGGCCCATTCCTGCTGCATTTTTCATGTATCAATGGTAAAAATGCTTTTGCCACAGTAATGGGAAAGCTGCATCAGCATTTCCCTTGGTCTTGGGTCCATTATGTCATGTTAGCAACTGTGTCGTACTATTCTCTGTTCCTCATGCAGTTCTAATCCTGGTTAATTCTCTGGCAGCATTTGATTTTGCTGACCAAAAAATATCTGTTTGCAGCCTTGAGCAACCTTCAATTATTTTACAGTGTACATCATACCTTCCCCTGCCCTCCCCACCCTGTTCCACCTGTATTTATTTACCTTGATTACAATAAATCTGAGGGAGAACTGTGTGCCCTTTGTGCCCTCAGTTTTGCCTGTGGGTGTGCTGTGGGTGGGTGGTGAGATTAATTTGTAAGCATGTCTTATTTTTCACCTCATAAAAAAGCTTGTTTTTATTATTTATTTTTTTTTAATTTAAGTGTTTTGTTCTTTTTCTGGTTTTCATCCTGAACACTACATGGGGAAAGAAAAAAAACAAACCCCAAACCAAATAAAAACAACACAGTTGGTAGTGGCAGAGAAAGTGCCAAAAAATCTCATATATTGTGCATTAATGGTTAACTAACTGTGTTTATGTAGTGCACATAAAGGATTTTTCATCAGCTTACTAGTGAGACAAATGCAATTCATGTAGCTGCTCAAGTTTAAACATGTTTAGGGGAGTACCTGTAATTTATGGGATTATATTTTGTACACCTGGGACACCATTTTAAAATGAGCTTATTATTAATTACAATAATAAGTTAATTTTTTAATATAATTGTTATTGATTACTTGATTTTTTTATAATAAATGGAGAAAAAGTTTAATTTCCTAAATTATTTTACAGAGATTTAGGGAAGTACTCTGCAGTTCTTTTCTGAAGTTGCACTGCTTTCCTGTTAAAATTTTTAAATAATGGGCCTGGGTTAAAGTTGAGGGAGACAAAGAAATCTGACCTGAACAGACACTGCACCTGCCTTAAAGTTCCTGCCTGAAATAGGAATAAAGATAGAGCTTTGTCAACAAAATATTTTGCCTCAAATACTGCAGAAAAAACTAACAGGCAGTAAGATTTTAGTGTCCTGTTGTGGAAGGAACTCCTGGTGGTGAAACACCAAGGTTTAACTTAAGTTTGCTGGGTATTTTTCTGTGTCATGTATGGACTAATTTACACAGGGAAGGCATTCCTGAAAATGAGCGTTTTCAGTACTTTAACTATGGGTTCCATGTACATGTAGATAATGAAAATACTCTTGTGTTATTGGGTGAGATAATTTGAGCAATATATGGTATGAAAAGTGAATCTCTGAGCAGTTTTCCTTGGAGAAAACCATAGGCAGCAAGAGTTAAATGAGTCATCTACATCTTTTATTGCTAATATCAACACTTTAGCAATGCTAATCAGCTGTACTGATTTTCTGTTTGGATTTTCCTTAATAATTAAGCAAAAGATCTGGAATGCAATCAAGTTTTACTCTAGGGGGTTCATGCAAATTTTTTTTTTTATTTTTTTTTTTAATTTTAAATTTTGTTAAATGTATCCTGCAAAAGGAAAGTTGCTGAAGTTGAGAATAAAAGAAAAAAAAAAAGGAAATACCATTTACAGTCCGCTTAATCAGAGTGAATATTTTCAATGAAATCACTACTTCACTGCATTTATTAGCTGAAAATACAGCTGCTCTTTAAATAGCTGCATATAGACTACTTGGCTGCATCTAGAGAAATAGTTACAGACCATGAAATATCTTTCAGCAGCTTGATTTTTCAAGATTAATTTAGCAAAATGGGATCATCTCTGTATCCTCAGGTACCTTAGATGTAATAGTTTCTTGTTGTGAGCTTTTTTTGTGCTGACTTGTGGAGTAAGGGTTAAGTAAGACTATTTTGTCTCTTTTTTTTCCCCCATGGCCCTATGTTCTTTTTTTCTCATAAAATAAAGTAATTTCTGTCATTTGCTTGATTCTGTTCCATAGTATTTAAAGTAAAAAATTGCTATTTCTGGATTAATTTACTTGGTTAAAAATGTTTATACTAAGTCAAACATATTTGCTAGAAATTATTTTCTCATTATATTACAGATTAGATTTAAGGATCTTATTTATATGAGATATCTCTCATATAAATGTTAGCATATATGTTAGAATTAATGTGTATATAATGTTAGAATTAAAATGTAATTATATTATATTAGGTATAATTTTAGAATTGGTGTGTAAGTGAGGAAATAAGGTCAGATGTTCACTGAAACAGAAATGTAGCTTAAGTCATTACAAATAAATTACATGTTAATAGCACCCATTCTGGTATTTCTGGATTAATGACCAGTTGGATTAAGAGTGTTTCAGCACGAAAGTTAAAACAATTTGTTTATTGAAAGTGTTAGGGTAATCTTTTTAGACCTTCATGTCACTACCACAGCTTTTTTTTAATGAGCATTTATTCTGTTTAGAAACTGTACAGCCAGCTGAGAAGGGGGAATTAAAATAAATAAAATTAAATTTTGGGGATCCAAGTTTAAAGAGCAGTGACAGTGCAGGGTGACATGTGAGGCTGTGCTGGCCATGGGGAGCACCTTGGGAGGCACAAATCCTTCCTGTAAACGAGGGACTTGCAGGGCTCCTGGTGCTGTTGCTCTCCACTCTTGTGGTCTTGAGCAAGTGCCAGCCTTTATCCCAGACCCCAGCTCTGGCTCTCAGAGTGGGCAGAGCCTGGCTGAGCACACCCAGCCTGGGTGGCTTCAGCTGGAGGGGACAGCAGCACCTCTGAGATGCAGTTTTTCCACCAGCTGAGCCCATGTGAAACTGCTCTGTTTGGGTTGTTCTTCTTCTTCCCAAATGGGGATGGTATTGCTGCTGTTGGGCAAGCAGGTGTGTGTTCCTTGAAGTACCCTTTGCTTTAGGTTGATTATAGATGGTCAACATTATTAGCTAGTTTATATTCTGTATGGTATTAATGTATTAATTTTTATTTTCTTTTCTTCACAGTCACCTCTTTGGAAAGATGGTTCTTCACTTCAACTCCCTTTTTGGCTTCTCTGTCATACTCCTGTACCACTGGATGGGTTCAGCTGTGTCTTTGAATCTGGAGGATCCCAATGTGTGTAGCCACTGGGAAAGGTAATACTTTCCTTTTGGAAAAATAAGTGATGTAAATTGTGATGTAATAATTTTGCATTGCTTTACTTGGCATGCTTCAAATTATTGAAAGCTTTTAGCTGAGATTAAAAATGGGGGGAAAAAATTATCTTTATTGCATGGCAGGTGAGTTCATGATAAGTAGAAGACTATGGGCTGAAATGCATCTTTGCATTGGGGGTTAGGATGTAAAAAACCACTACAGTGGTACTAGCAATGTTACACAACCATCTGGGTACAAGAAGTGAGTAAAAATAGCTCTTTCCAATTTAGGTGAAAAGAAGTTTTACATATGCAAAACATAATTAACCATACTGGAATTTGGCCAAATTTGATTATGCTGATTTTCTCCTATTCAGCACTCACAGCATCTGAATCAAGATTTGTTGTTTAATTATTTTGATGAGGTTCAAAAATTTATAACATGCAAAATTAAATTCATCATCAATGTAGTTGGTCTGTTTGTTCATCCAATTTCATGTGAATTGCAAAATGCCACAATGGGCAGGAGAGGTTGAGCCTCAAGCATCTGCTGAAGTTCTTTCCTTGTGCAAAAGTTATGATAGTGAAAACAAGACTTCTGGTCTCATTATAACTGTTGTGCCTGTAATTGATCAGCTGGTCCATGAGAAAGTCTTAATTTTCACAGTTCAGCTTGAGGATGTCAGTATTTCCTGCACTTAATGTAAACTGTGTTTTATGCTAAATCATGGAGAGTGCTGCTAAGCCACTGTACATTTATTTGTGATTGTTATGGCTGAATCTTTACAAAGAAAATTGAAACTTGTAATTACTTTTTTATAAAGTCTCTCTATTAAAAAAAAAACAACAAACCCAACACTTAAGTACTTTCCTTGGGAATTTTCCCGAGTTTTATGTGAAGCATTTGGCACCTCTGCCTCACTGCTGTGTTTAGTTCATACAACAATGTTTATATGAAGTAGTCACCATATTAAGTACCTGTTCATAGTAGTCAGGCATTTGTCTATCATTACTGGATTCTGTCCTATAATGTTTGTGTTATCCATTACTGGATTTTGTCCTATAATGTGTGCTTTGTTTGCAGTTTTTTGTAGATAAAAGTGGTTTTGGGGGAAACTACAGGATAGTAAAGGCAGAATGGGAAAGAAACCCTGAAGACAGCTATTCACTGCGTAATATAATTTAAAACAAGCTAATCAAAGTCTTCAGAAGGAAAAATACACTGAAAAATGCATCTAGCAAGCATGCCCACTTTGTTCCATGAACATTTTTTCCTTCATGTGCTGTGTCTCAGAAATGGGGAGGAGCTCCAAATAAACTTGGTGGAACATTCACGCTGCTGCCCAAAGCAGGTGACAAAGGGACAGAAGCATGAAAGGGCAAAGCCCCAGACAGAAGCTCTTGACTGCCACTGGCACTGTTGTGTGCTTTAAATAAAAAATAAACCTCAGTCAGTACTAAAATGGTCTTTACAAATGAGCTGTGAGAAGAGCGCGGAGCCTCAGGCGAGCGCCAGCATCCCACTGGTATTTTGTTGGGCTGGGACAGCTGGGTGGATTAGGGCTGCTTGCCTTCATTCAGGAAAACAGGGAGCAGGGTGTGTGCCTTTAGGGGTGAGTGGCTCTGGATGTGCTTCCCCTTGGTGTAGATGGTGACAGCAGGATGGGGAGACTGTGGCTGTCACCCTGCAGTGGGTGCTCAGGGGTCAGGGTGCGATGAGTGGAAGTGAGGGAGAGCTGTTCAGTGTTTTGGCTGGTCCTGGGAATCAGAATCCTCCTGCTGCAGGAGCTTGCCACGCATTCCTGTATTTTCAAGCTGCCTTGCGCAATCCAGGACTGGCTGCCAGCACAAACAGCCTCTCGAAGAGTTTTCTAGGATGATTCAATATTTTCCCCTTTTGCGACAGGGCTCTGCTCTTGTTGCCCTACTGACAGCTTTGGAGGCTCTCAACATGGATTTGTTTCTAGGACACTGTGTAATTTGGCAAAAAAAAATAGTAGGATTTTGTATAGTGTTTCTGGGGGTGTGGTGTGAATGGTTCTGTGTTGAAAATTATCCAGTAAGCAAAAGAAAGCAGGGTCTTCAGTATTCATTAATTTTGATTGCTGATTGGACTGTTTGGTGGTATGCCTGTAATGTAATTTTTCAGTCATTACTACTCAGGTGTATCTCTGTGTTAATATTCACTTAGTGTCTAAATGTTTGCCTATAGGCCCAGATACAGTTTTTACAAGAAATTTTTCAGAAAGTCCAATTTTTCTATTTTGAGTGATGACAGAAAAAAACTTAATTTTCTGTTTCCTTAACTAGCTGTCCAGTTATCCAGCTGCATTAATAAAAGTTTCCACAGGGGAACACCTGATACGTGCTGCTTCCATTTGCTGCCTGTTTGAGATACAGGTGTTCTGGTTTTAAGAAAACTTAGGCGAACATTACTTTTCTTTAAATGTCAAGTAGTGGAATTTCATCAAATGTGCTACACAGTAGAAACATGATGACTCTCTGTACGCTTTTCTTCACAAGATTTCTGTCTCATTTTTTTAGACATGAGTGTTTTGTTACATTTATTCCATTCTGTAAAAGACCTAATGAAATGAGACTAAAAGCACTTGCTTGATGATCTCCCTTCTTTCTCTCTGTCTCTCCCCAGTTACTCAGTTACAGTGCAAGAGTCATATCCACACCCTTTTGATCAGATTTACTACACCAGTTGTACTGACATCCTGAACTGGTTCAAGTGCACGCGACACAGGTGACGTATAAATCCTAGTATTGTCAATTTGCTGATACTGTTCAGATTCTTGATTCAAAATCAAGCATGATATGTAGGATTTTTAGCTGTAGTACCCAGCCTGTCTAACTGCTGTGATCTGTGTCAACTGGAAAATCCCTGTCCAAGCAGTATTACTGGCATTTTATCAGCAGGTTGGGGTGTACCATCCCATGGAGTGCTAACAGAAAGTGAACAGCTTGTGAAAAACTAAATTATCCAGACCCTGCAAGGTGTATTTGTTCAGAAATATCATGGAGACCCCTTGCTGCCTGCAGTGTTGTGTTCTGAGGGTAGTAAGTGTATGCTTCTTGAAAGAAAAGTAAAAAGACTTGTTGAAGGAAACCTCTTGTGCAAGCAGAAAGCAAACAAGGGTTCAATGATTAAAACCTGGTGACATCAGTGAAGGGCATTTTCCTCAGAGGAATATTCCCATAAGTATGAACCCTTACAAGTGGGAAAAGTGCTGGTTTTTGACCAGCCATTAGCAGAAGGCATGTCAGGGAACCCCTTGGACTCTTGAACAACAGATAAATCAAGACCACTTGAAGCATTTCTTTCCTCTTTCCTTACGACCCCTGAATGTTTTTTTAAAATGTACAAGAATATATCCTGTCTTGTTTCTGACCCAAGCTGCATGACAAACACTCACTCCTCTCCTCAGGATCAGCTACCGCACTGCCTACAGACATGGTGAGAAAACGATGTACAGGCGCAAATCCCAGTGCTGCCCTGGATTCTATGAGAGCAGGGAAATGTGTGTCCGTAAGTTCAGCTTCCCTTTCTTCCTTTTCTCTTTCTTTGGCTTTGAAATTCCATGCATCCATCCCTGTGCTGGTGTGACTCCCCTCTGGTGGGTGACTCTTGGAGGCTGAGTTGCAGGGTTACTCGTCGGTGATGCATGTGCAGCTCTCACCGAAGCCAG
The DNA here is from genome assembly GCF_001522545.3 of Parus major. Classification (NCBI taxonomy): domain Eukaryota; kingdom Metazoa; phylum Chordata; class Aves; order Passeriformes; family Paridae; genus Parus; species Parus major. The sequence continues at coordinate 71,410,711 of NC_031799.1, read as the reverse complement.
CTGGGCTTGTGCAAATGGCAAATGGCAGGATGGTTGGATTTCAGATGTCCCAGTGGCCAGCCAGCCTTGATGTGGTTCTAAATAATGGTCCTAAATGAATCTGTGGAAGATGCAGAGGGCAGGCATCAGTGTTTTCCAGCACAGCAAATAAACACCAGGTTTTAAAACCACGAGGGAAACAGAAGTCTTTTCTCCTTGGATCCAGTAGATCCTCATGTTGAACCTCTCTTGGAGACACAGAGGTCTTTTTGGAGGTCTCAGCACCTTTTTTGGAGGTCTCAGCACTTTTTTGGAGGTCTCAGCACCTTGTTTGGGTGGGACATGCCCCTGTCTCCTCATCTAACCCACAGCTGGGAAAATTTGTGTCTGGGGGGTCTGGCAGCGACCTTGGCTCAGTTTTTCTCTCTCTTGTGTGGCCTTGTACAGACTTAGGGAGGTCTTAAAATGTTCTTTGCTAAGAACATGTTTTACATCCTGGAATTTGGAAAAAAAAAACAACTTTGATTCAAAACATTTTCTGCATGTGAAAAAAGCAAGGTCAAAAATATTTGTAAAAAAAAATATATCTGATATCAGGTTGGGAATGATTTTAGCCTTTTTGTAATATCTATATATATCAGATTTAAAAGAACTGATTTCTGACTACATGTGGTTGTTACACAGCATGTATGAATAATATTTAATTTTTTTATTAGGTAGTATACTTTCTGAAGTGTGTTACAGTTTGACTTGTGTTGACAAATATGATGGTGATTCTCTTATGTGACTGCAGGTTTTACACAGCCATAGCATATGTAGTAAATCCATTGTGTTAACATAATGATATTCAGAACCTGAAAAATTCAAATTCCATTGGACATATTAATTTTTCCTGTTATTACATAAAAGCATGCCTGATAATGGTACAGGACATATCTGCTCTGACTTCTGAAGTGGTTGTGGAATGCCTCAGACTTTAAATTATGTGAAAATACAGACCCTTCAGTGTAGCTGAGTTTGCATTTATTTGACCTTGGAGGAAAGAGAGAGACCTTCAGCCTTCATGATCTCCAGCTGCAGCATTTCTGTTACTGCAGTTTTATTTTCCATGAAGTGTGAATTATTTTGTTTAGAGGCATGCAAGATGCCTCTAGAAGGCTAAAATCCTCATGATGCTGTTGATGTTTTGTTTGTTTCTCCCTTTATTTGACTTCTCAATTTAGAATGGTAAATTAGAAAAGTCTACTGCTAGATGATTTTGTTATGACTCGACGTTGTGTGAACTGGAATTTCATTGCTTCTTCTCAAAAATAATAGGAATCTGTGTTTTATTAGTTGTGGGACTTCACTTAATCTTAATTTAAATTTAATTGTATTAAAATTTTAAATCCAACATTATATGGGGTCAGTACTTGGACTGTTTTATAAGAGTGTAGATACCTTGTTTGTAAGTACTAATTACCTTTCACTAAAAAAGAATGCTTTGTGCTGTCCTTATGAAACTCATGTTTATAGAGGATATAAATAATGTACAAATTTCTCTCCTCTGTCTTCACTATTGCCAGTACCTCTGTGGAACAGTAGGTTAACTGGACCTTGGGTTGTTATTTTTGCTCTTAAAAGTTTTGGTGCAAATAGCAATGTTTACACCTGATGCACTGAGATGATCTGAATGCAGTTTATGTGCAGATACAAAGGCAGAACAATAATCCTGTGAAGTTCTATAAAGGAGCTTACTGCTGGCCTTAGCAACTCCACCCCAGGCTGAGTGACAGACTAAATTTCTTATTAATTTTAAAGAATTTCCTGCCACTTGTCTGCTGTTTTCAGTGGCAATCCCTAGGAGATTTGGCATGATAGGCTTAGCTACAGACTAGAAACTTTTTCAGAAGGTGCTTTTTTATTTTTTTTTATTTTTTTTAGCATGTTTCTGGAAAGAAAGATTTCAAAGGGCTTTAAGATACTTTCTTGTGGCTTTATTGAAGATGGACACACAAGCAAAAGTTGATTGTTCCTGGCAGCTTGAACATTAACCTCACTTAGTTTCTAACACTGTAGTACATTTCTAAGAAACTTAATGGAGACCTTTGTTGAATTTTTTCAAAACATGAAATGGAAAATGAACCATCTATATTAAGATATAACTGAATATCACTAACTTTACCAGCAAATAGCCATCAAGCACAGGATCAAACAAGGGGTATGTTCTAGCATACAGTGTAGAAGGATTTATTTGAAAAAAAACCCATGTTTATAATGTAGTTTAATAGATAATTGATTTTTTTTCCCCACAACAAATATTTGTTTCAATGAGTTTGGAAGAAGTTGGAGTTAAATCTTGCAATAATTTACTTTATGTGCATAGTTACAGCCAAAGTGTTCCAATTTTATGTTAACTGGTTTATGGCTGGCTTTTCCAAGTGAAAAAGCAACTGATCCTAAAATGCATGCATAAACTTACATCAAAGATAAAAATACATTTCTTCAAGTTTTCTTTTAATATCAGATAATGAAGGCAAGACTGTAGAAAAGATCTTGACAAAAAACAGTAAGGCGCAAATGAGAAGGGCAAATAAGATGTAAAAACAAATGTTAAAGAGTAAACCCAGACTGCTTTTCATATTATAATTGAACTTTCTCTTGGAAAAAAAGAAGACATGCCAGTTGCTGTCATGGATTTTTTGGTGCTTCTTCACACTGGTCAGTAATAAAAACCCCAAACCTTAAAATTAAGTTTTTCACCTGCAGCTATATATTTTTTTTTAATACCATGCCCAATGATTCCACAGAAAACTAAGATGAAGTAGTTCATCTGTTCCTGGTATCATTCATGTCTTTTCAGCTTCTTTGAGGGGCTTTTTATGTTGTCCTCATCTCTTCGTAGCTCTGGGTAGTAAATTTTGCTTCTCTCATCCCTGTGTCCACTGTGACATGTTTGGGGTTTTTTTTAACATGTTCTGTCTTATACAGACGTAGGAATCAGCAGCCAAGAATCAGTAAGCCCAGAAGGTGCCTGAAGAGTGATTTCTTTTGCTTAGAGAACAGATTTTTATGTATATCCAGAACGTGGATCTGTGTGCTCAGCGTGGCATGAGGGGCAGTGCAAGGAGATAGGTCTGGTTTCTTGCAGCTTCTTTCCTTTCCTGTTCTGTTCCAGCTGCCTCACAGAGGAGGTGGTGGAGCGTTGCCTCGCTGTATTTTAAAGCTCAGTGCTCAGAAATTTGGGCTGAGCATGTTTGCATTCCCTGGGTTATTCACACAACTGCTCACACTGCATGTTCAGAGTGACCTCCTGCTGCCTCAGGCTTTGCTGGCAAGGTTTTTCACACTTTTGGTTTGTGGAGAGCCTCAGTGCCCAAGGCAGCACTAACTAGGAAAGAATCTTCAAAGATACAAGTGATTCACATCAAGTTACGAGACTAATGGAAAATTGTGATGTATTATTTAAACTCAGTCTTTCCATAATACATAAATAGGCAGCAACACCTTGTGTTAATGCCTTGCTTCATCAAACGTTTAAAAATTATTATTGTCTCTGTTGATTTCTAATGAAGGTAATTTTAATGCATGTCTAAAAAGCAAGCTTGTTAGAAGTAGTTGGGAATGAAAACTAAAGGCTGTAAAAATAAGCAGTTAATGGCCGAGATCCCATATAATCAAAATATTTTATTTTATAGGTGATTGTGTGGTTTTCCTTTTTCTTGGACACACTAAATGTAAAGATGACCAATGTGCTTCATCATCTTTAACTAGAGAAAAACCCAGAACATTTGAAAATACTTTACCTAAATATCTAATTACTCTAGAACTTTTTCAATCAATTCAGAACCACAGTGTAGCCCTTTTAAACTTTTTTTTTTAATGTTTGTCTCTTTTCCCTTGCTAAATTTGTATTCATTGGTATAGCAGTCAGATTTCTGCTTTAGCTTCACTGGGAATGTTGGTACAAAGGAAAATCTCATCCTGTGCACATTTTCTAAGTTTTAGTGCTGTTCAGAGTAGAAGGAAATTATTACAGTGTATGTATTTTGGAAAGGTAGGGGTGTTTCGTGATTAATATGATCCCAGTAAATTGTTGCTGGTCAGAGATTCTTCCTCTTTGGTGTATTATATTCTGTCATTGATAATGCTGAATATCAAAGCCATTTCAATTTTTTCATAGCTGTTTCAAACAAAAGATCTGTTTCAAAGTAAGGCTTAACTTAGAGATGTGCTTGCAAAAAATCAAAAAAGAATAAATTTCAGGCAGCCTGTTTAGCACTTAGAATAAAGGTTGCAGTGATACATAAGGTTTATATGTCATGCTTTACTTTAATCACTGTAACTGTTTATCCTTCAATTGAACTGTGCAACCATTTGGAAAAGTAGGTATTAAAATATTGGTGTTGCAAATCATATTTTATCCATGCTGTTGCAAAAGAGAATTTCTTTGGAATGCCTACTGAAGTTCCCCTCTTTTTCTTGGCATGAGGGTTTGCTTGAGAGTCACAGGATGGTTGAGGTTTAAGGGCCCTGGGGAAGTCGTCCCATCCAAGTTTCAGGCAGGGCCAGCCTTGTCCAGGACCATGGTCAAATGTGTTTCCAACCTGGATCATTTGGCTCTTTTTTCATTAAATTTGGACAATTTCCTCAGAAGTGTTTGAGTAATACTAACACATTTTTTAGCTGGAGTTTTCAAACTCAAGAGAAATAGAAGAGACTGAAGTGAAATATATATTTAAGAGATGCCACCAAACACGAATACACTGGTATTTATTTTGCTTTTAAGAGGTACAGTTTTTTGAGACACAAAAGAACTGTGTTAGGACAATTTTAGAGTATTTTAAAGAAGATTTTTCCCAGTGGCAGGATTTCTCTAATTGTTTTATTTTATTCCCTCCTCTGGCAGCTCACTGTGCTGATAAGTGTGTCCACGGCCGTTGTATTGCTCCCAACACCTGTCAGTGTGAGCCTGGCTGGGGAGGACCCAACTGCTCCAGTGGTGAGTTTTCACCTGCTTCTGCCTGTCTTGTACTCTTTCCATGGTGTTATCCTCTCTTCTGGACAGACAATCATCAGTTCTGTGCTTGGGCTTCTGCTGTCTGATCAGGGCTTTTTTCTGAGTTATCAGGTTACTCTGTGTAACCTGATTTTTCTTCATTTACTTGCAAACGGTGTTCCCTCGTAGTAGCACTAATGAGCTTTTTTTTTTTTCTTTCTTTTTTTTTTGTGCTCAGAAACATGCAGATAGCAAGGTATCTGGAGTACAGACATAATTTTACTCTACATGTAAGAAAAGCTCACAGTTTTTATTTTACTAATGTGCAAAGTTTGATGGTGCCAGGTCACGTTTAAAAGCTATGAGGAAAGCTTTCCTAACAACTCTGTCCTCCTTTTACACTCTGCCACTTTCCCCTTCACTCTTCACTCCCTGAACTCTCTGTGTCTTTCCATTGTACTCTGGTCAAATTTCTCCCACTTTCTTTTCCTTTCCCTTTGCCATAAGAACATGTGCAGGAGGTGAGGGGAGCAGAATTGTGCAGAACAGAAACCATTACCTTTTCTTCCCTTTGGTTGAAACACAATTTCTCAAAGTAATTGTTCAATTCATTGTAATTCTTTATTTATTCCAGCCTTGTGACTCCCTTTTTTAAGGACTTTAAAAATGTATTTTTGAGGTTGACATAGAATCACATCTTTTGTAACAAGTTCTAGTGACTGTCTAGCTGAAAGAAATGTATTTTAGCCAACAATAAAAACAACTGTATGTACAAGTTAAATTCCATAGACGTTACAAATTTCTAGCAAATGACAAAGATATTGCACTGGTAGTTAACTTAATACATTATTCCTATAAAATTAACAACTCTAATTTATTTTTCTTTTTTTAAAAAATTAAGTTTTCTTCAATTTTCAAACATGTTGCTGTCATAACTCAGTTCATCTGGAGCTGCTCTGTTGTTCCAGCAGCATATTTGTTGGCATGAGGAAGAATTTAAGCATTTTAAAATTAATTACACCATTTTTTGTGTAGTTTTCATGTATACTTACCTGGGATTCATGTATAACTCCAAATAAACACCCAAGTTTTGCATAAGCATAAAAGTGAGAGAGCCATTGTTCTTTGTAACAGAGTGTTGCTGTAAGACTGGTCTTAATGTAATGTACTGAATTTTCAACATAAATCATCAAAACCTGATATCTTTCTTTCTGAAAACTTATGTATTGAGCTCTTCTGTAGCTGATCAAACATGCAGAAGAAATGTGAATCATTAGACAGCACAGATTGCAAAAATACTGTTATATTTATTGTAACATAATATAATATTACATATATTTATTAAAATTTTCGAGTCTGAAAGTGTGCTTTAGATGAGACAGGAGCCTCTAAATCTGCCTTTGGAAATAACCCTTCGTCTCACAGGGTTTCTGGTGTCCATTTCTCTTACCTGTCTGGTGTAATTCACTTTGAATACATCTGCAGCTCTTTTCCTCTGCTTCTTCCTCAGCTGCTTGCCTTTGAACAGTGATCTCTGGAGAGGCTGGTGATCCTCTAAAGGCTCCTGTATAACATTAGGGCTACCTGGAACTGCCAAAATTTGTTTGGGATCACTGGTAGGAGGAGGAGGGTAGGCTGAGGAAGTGGGTATTTCTGTACATGTGCTACAGCAACATTTGTTCTGGTATTTATCCCCTTCTGTGTCGACAAACCCAAGAAAGTTACTGATTTCACTCAATTGTCCTTCTGAGCTTGAGAGCTGACATTTTCTGCTATCTGTCCATGGTTTCCTTATCTGAAGAGCTACAACACAGGTCAAACTGAATTGAAAAACAGTGGATAATGTTGGAAGTTACAGTAAGTGAGAGGTGCTTGGCTTTCTGAGCTTCATTGTTGCTTGTCCAGTGTAAAAGGTTTTGATACTCTGCCTTTAGTTGGATTTTCTGCATGATCCTGAACTTCTTGTTTCAGTCACAGAAAGGTACCATGATACAAAATAAAGATCTATGCTTTTTTAATAGTATTTTTTTTAATATAGCAAGTTATTAATTCAGTAGGAATAGGTGTGCATTTCCCTACTGTAATGATGTCCATCAAATAAACATTTTCATTACTTAGCTGAATGGTGGAACCATATTAGAAAGACAGGCCAGTGTTTTTGTAGGGGAAAGGTTCAGGGATTTTATGGCTGCTGATGACCAGATAAAGTGCCCTGACTGAAGAGAAGATACTATCCTCAAAGGGTGAGGTATTAGGCCAACTTCCAGATGTAGTCATCTGTTCATTTTCATGGACTCACACATATTGGAAGGAACTGTTCTACCTAGGGACAAAACATTTTGCAAAACTGCAGAACTAAACACTTTCTTCCAAATTGCTGTCCTATCTCTATTGGAATTGTTTATTCTCCTTACAAAGGAATTTTATCTGCAAGTATCTGAGAACAGATTTAGTCCTGTTGCAGCATCTGTCCATCTGCCAACCCCCCAGACTGATTTTTATCTGTTGTTTCTCAGGAGGGAATAATTTTTTTGGGTGACTCCCATTTCCTTTTGTAGCAAATATCACCTCCTTATTGCCATGACTCTTTGCCAATTCCTGAATTGTTTAGGTCAGTGGCTGCTCTTAGTTTAGGGAGAGAAGGCCTAATGTTTGACCAAGAGTGCTGAGCCTGTCTTTTTTCAGTGCTCAATTCTAACCCAGACCATGACTCTGCTCCCCACCACATCCTCTGCCCTTCTGAAAAAATTACATCCCAGCTGCACAGAAAACAGGATTGGATCTATTCTTCAGCAAGCAAAACCTGAGTGGTGGCCTAGGAGTTTCGTTAATTAAATAACATTTCCTTGGTGAGAATTTCCTGCACAAAGTGTAATTTTTCTTCAGGTATTTTCTTTTATTTAAAGGAAATAGAGTGTATTAGGCAGTGTTTACTTGCAGTGAAAGTCAGTGTGAGGTGGATCAAGAAGGTGATGAAAATGTAGATAGACCTGAGAGGAAACACCACTTGGGTCAAGAGATCACCTCTTTGCAGAGCACTTGCATTCTAGTGGGAGAGATGGCAGTCACGAAAAACAATTTATTCTAATAAAGATTTATTGACTGAACACAACAGTCAGGACAAGGGAGTGGACAGAACATGTGTTGAGTGAGTGAATCAGCAGAATCCATATGTTGTCAGCTCCCCTTTGAAGAGATACTTGTGAATTCCAGAAATGTAAGTCGGACAGTTGTGGGCTGGGGAAGTGCAATATTAACAAAAGCGCATGGACTGCTAAATTATAGGTTAAACAAACAGATTTTATTGAATCTAACAAACTAACTAACACAAAATTGATTGTTTTCAATCAATCAATCAATCAAACAACCACAACTTTTCCCTCCTGAACTAAATTACTGTTTTATCAAATTTTTAAACTGCCATGTGTCAGATTGGGTTGTTTTGAAAACTACAAACAAAACAAACTTTTGACTACAAGCTGAGAATAGAATAGTCTTTTGTAGAAATTGCTACATGTGCTAATAGTTGTACATTTAGACCTTGTTGTACATTTGTAATTTATGTTTTCTGCCCATTTTCTGCTCACGCTCCTGCAACAGAACTTTATATTTATTTATAAATTTTATTTATTTATATTATATTTTATTTCTATTTATGTTATTATCTATTTTATAAGAGATGATATGAGCCTGATTGTGAGTTTTGAGTGGGCATGCAGTTCAGATCCACAACCAGGACATCCACTTTGTTTTTCTTCTCACGCCTAGCAGTTCACAGATAATTCCTTCAGAAATCAATAGGACACTTTCTGGATAAGCTGGAGCAGAGGCAAAAATCAATATTACACTGACTTGTCTGAAATGGTTATATCCTTGTGATCCCTGCAGCTGGCACGAGTGGTAAAGCAAAAAAGGGAATGACGTGTCTTTGGTTTATGACTAAAGCATGGTCAGGATTGTTCATGAAAATGGGAGTAGAATTCTTCCATTTTTACTGTGCTGCAGTAATCTTGAGATCTGTTTGAATGACTGAGTTTTAATTTGTAATTTGATTCTGTTGTTGATTAGTAGAGCTTTATTGGGACTATGGTCTGAAGGCATCGGAGTAGAAAAAGTGGTATAATAAGACATAATTTGTCTCCAGGGTTTTGTAAAACATGAGAAGAAAATAGGATTTTTCCTTAATACTTTAAGCTTCAGGTTTAAGGCTTGGCACCTCAGAGAAACCTTTACCTTTAAATGGGCTTATTAAGGTAACTTTTAAACTACAGTAGCTCTGCTACTATCAGATTTCCTTCACAGCCGTGGGTGTTTTGTAAAGTTCGCAAATTCCGTGAAAATCACTCTGTTTTCTTCATGGGACTTGGCAGATGCAGGCCATGGCAGAAACTGGATCCCTTGGCATTAATGTGTGTGAGACACTCACGTGAGCCACAGGCAGTGCCAGTTTCCCAGTGCAGCCCTTGGTTTCCTTTAACCCTGCAGGGGTGGATGTGTGACTTTTCCACTGCACCCCAAGTGACACAGCCCCTGTGTGGTACCTGCCTGGAACCACCTTGCACACTTTGATGGCACAGAGTCCTCCTAAACTGAGCTTTTTTTATTATTATTTTAATTTTTATTTAATTTTGCCAGGGCATTGCTTTCCTTTTTTCCTTTGTCAAGAGCATTTTTAACTAATGCAGCTTGCAAGACACGCTTAGGGAGTTAGCTCATCCCTGAGTTTTCCAGGCCATCCAGCAGGCTGCAGAAATGAGTTCTGGTTTTAACCACATCCTTGCATTAGGAAGGCTTGGTTCCCAGAACTGGGGAGCTGGTAAGCACACAGACAAAACTGCAGAGTATCCTGGCAGAGAGCTGTTTACTTGTATGGAAAATGTAGAGAAATAGCTTATTTAAAGCAGTGCAGAACTGCCCCCAGCCCAGCTCCCATGCCAGCGGGTCATGAACAATCTTAAATTGAACCTGTTCATATTTAATGTATCTTCCCTATGTTCACTACCCGTAATTCTTCTATAATTATTGCTGCTGTAACTCCCCCGACTGACTTCTCAGTTTTTCCAGCTGAACACTTCATTTTCCTCTCTAACAAGGCTGGATATCTTTGAGTTGAAAAACCAACCCACCAGCAAGTCAGATGAGGTGCAAATAGGAAAAACAGATATTTCATGGAAGTTGCCATCGCATTCATTTTTCACAGTCACTACAGTGTCACTGTGGTAGGTGGCATCAAAATTTCCAGGGCTGCATAGCACCTCTCCTTGTGTAGAGGTGCAGTACAACTATGCATTTGAAATAATAATATTCTTATGTTTAGCATATTTTTGGTACTGTGACCATTTTGGTTTGGAAGTCCAAGGGAAATTAATAGATTTTATGGCCACGCTTCAGAATTTTGCTTAAGTACTGGATCAGTCTTAAGGCAAAAGTAGAAACAAAAAAATTGCCTTCTGCGAAACAGAGTTATTAAATTTGTTTATGTTGAGATTTACTTAAAGGAAGGCATTCCAGTAAATGGTAATAGTTTTGATGCTTTGTAAATATTTTCTGGACCAGAGAAACTTTTCATTTCTGCTTTTCACCGTTTTGGAAACCTAGTAATTTGTACTGTTTGCCTAAGCTGATTTTTTGACTAAAGTCTGTGGGTTTGGGTTTTTTTTTTTTCCTAGTAACAGTGCATAAGTATTTTTAGTGCTGTTTTCATTTCAATCTGCCTTATATATTGGCTGGCTTACATATTTTCAGTGGCTCACTTCGTAGGTTTTCAAGGATGTGAAGGATACCATTTGTGGCTAATTAAAAAGTACAACTAAGATGACCTTCAAGTCATTGCAAAAAAACCAAACCAAAATAAAACAAAAAAACCCAAAACCAAACAACAAACAAACAAAACCAACAAACAGCTAACTTATGGTTCCTACAAGGACATCTCTGCAAAATTAGGGTCACGGACAGAATGTAGTACAAGAAAGTTCTTAAATTTTTTCCTATAATAATAATTATTTTTAACAGGTTTTATCTCAGTAATGTGATAAAACAAATACCAACAACCATCTGTGTGTGTTTTCCTTATCAATTATCCATCCTTGTGTTCTGCTGTCCAAAGCACTTTAAAGAGTCTTGGAAATTTATGGCATGTGAAAGGCATATAGTTCCAGTCTTTCATAAGATCTGAAAAACACATTTCCATTGTTCTTCCACTTCACGGATCAAAAGGCTTTTATAAAATAAACAAGAAAACCCCCTGAATTAAGTTTAAGCTTAGCATTTTGAATAAAAATCCTTTCTTATACACAAAACAAAAAGTAACAATGAAAAATACGCCACAGGGTAAAAGGCCTACAGTATAATAAATGCAATGAGATAGAAACAAAAGACTGAAAGAAAATTCCAGATCCAATAGAAATGGCATTCTGAAAAAAAAAAAAGAAATTCCATGCATTTTTGTGACTGGGATGTAGGTAAAGTAGGTCTTCTACTAAAAGAAAATGATATTTTATAATTATGTGTGGTTCTCTGAAGGAAAAAAAAGAGATTATTTGTTTTTTAATATGCATGTGCCATCTTCATAGCATTTTGATATGATTAGAACGGAACAAAATAAAATAAAAAAAAAAAAACCAAAACATGGAGAATAACCCATGGTTTTATGAAATAATACTTTGAAGATTTTCTGCAGGATGTTTTTATTCTAGTTTTCAGAGTAGCTGGCTTTGTTTCCTGGCTTTTTTGACTCATCTCTGAAGTTTCTGTTTGCCATGTTCCACATTTGCTGTCCAGGCTGACAGACAGGCTGATGTCACCAGGGGCTTAGTGCATCTTGTCAAATTTGAAACACACTTTGAGTATTTATAGCTTTCAAAATCAGCATGAATTTATTTTTACTTGGCTTAAATTCCAATTGGGAGAATTATTATCTGTTTCCTGTCCTGCAGGAATATCCTAAGGGAAACAAATGGAATCCATTTAGATCTGCAGATGGAAATAGCAGAGAGTAGTTTCAAGAGCACTCTGTAAACTTTACAGTAGGTGTGATGTGAGTATAGATTAGTGATAATATCCATATTTTTGTCATTTTTTTGCTTAGAAAAATCAATGGATTTCCCTTCTGTTGACTCTTGGAGGTCACACCCTGGGGCATGTCCAGGGATTAGCAATCTTGTTTGTAGTAATAAGACTCTCAGTGGGATACTTCTCTGGATAAATCAGAGTTTTCTCAATATTGTCTTTTTTTTAACTCACAGTGTCTATGGTTAGGGAAAGGAAAAAGGGAAAGGGAAAGGGAAAGGGAAAGGGAAAGGGAAAGGGAAAGGGAAAGGGAAAGGGAGCGTGGGAAGTATCCTTAAAACCATTTTAC
>NC_031799.1:71338850-71397907 GCF_001522545.3 Parus major | reverse complement strand
GAAGATGAAGATGAAGCTTTGGACAGCTTGTTTGTTTTACATGCTGAAGCAAGGGAAATCACCTTTCACTGGGTTGGGAGTTTTGAGGGCAGATAGGTAGGAATATGTGTATTTGCCAGTGTTAGGTTATTTTAAATTTATACTTCACAATATTACATTCCAAGGGAGGGAGTATTCACTCCCTGCTATCTGTGGTAGGGAATTTTGTTTTCAGTTTTTCTAGAAGACCATAAAAATACATAAGCCTAATTGAGTGATAAGGATCTCCTCTGTTTTCAAACAGCAGTGTGTATTTCCAGGAACAGACTGCAATGTGTCTTGCAGAAAGATGGGTAAGATAGACTAAAATCTCATTTAGTTGTCTTGGTGCTACATATGAGACACCTGCAAGAAACTGACAGCGAGGACCGTAAATCTTCGTTTTGCTGTAGTTCTTCTCCCTCCCCAATGGCACAAAAAGCAGTGATCTTTAAAAATAGCATTTCAATAAACATTGTCTGGCTTCAGTGTGAAGTTATAAGGGAAACTGTGGCATAGTTAAAAGGTAGTTGCATGTTAAAGCTTCTAAGGAGGTTTTTCTTCTGTTCTTTGGCTTGATCTGATAGCCTTATATGTTTCTTATTATAGGCTAACCTTTAGAGAAGTGCAGAATTTTAGGTAGTCAAGGTGAATTTATCAGGAATAAACTGTGACTTGCACTTTTTTTTGTGTTGCCCTTTAATGAAATCAACATTTCTAAAAAGCAGGAAAAAAACACACAAGCATGTGGCCATATTTAGTTAAAAGTGTTTTTTGTATATCAAGAGCAATAAAGTACTTATCAAATTCTACACATGTTCCAGATTCTTAGAAAAAAAAAATAAAAATAAAAAAATTTAAAATATCCAGGCTCCAACCACCCCAGTTTGTAAATCACAAAAACCATTTGCATAAAACCACATTTAGCCCAGCGCAATAACAACATGCTTTACAGTAATTTTACAAGGAAAACATATGCTACACAGGAGAACTTTACATCTTCAAAGATGCTACAAAAGGCCCCAAATTGGTAGCAGTTTCCATCACAGGTGTCAGCTTCTTCTAGAAGGTGGTTTGTTTTTTTTGCCATTTAATCCTTAAGCTTCTCCCTGTTTTTCAAATCACTTGGTCAGCAAGAGTTTTTGTCGTGGTAGACCTGCATAGCCTTAGAGAGTCTTACCACAGTTCTCATGTTAAACAGAATTTATGCAGTGCAGTGCTCTTATTCCAAAGGTGAATTCCTACTTCTGCTCAACAAACCAGAGGAGAGAGCAAAGTTTTCCTCCCTGTGTCTGTGGCATTGTATGATGTGCACCGTGCATGCTGTGGTGACAAAGAAGATGTTCCCAGATGAATAATGAAAGGAAAATATTTTAAGAAGATGTGACATTAATACCACAGTGTTAAAAGCGGTGTTTATGTTCATTTTGGTTTTTTCCCTGCTGCATAAGGGGAAGGCAGAAAGGACCCTGTGAATCTGATACAAAAGCTGACAGGTATAGTAAGTCTTCTGTTTAAAACATAAAAAAACCGTGTGAAAGGCAAAGAGGGCCTTTTGTAGAGAAGGTGTTCCATGTAAGAACAGTTCTGTAAGGATCAACAGAAAATTAGTGCAGGTTTACTGGCTGGGTTTTGCACCACCTCTGAGTGGTTCAGAGTGTGATTGGGGCTGAGATGCACAATTCTTGTGCTGAAACCATTCTGAACATTCTCTTGCCTTTCTGTGTTGCTCCCCTTTCCCCTTGTGCTGAGAGCCATGGTATGACAGCCCTGGATCTGTTCAGAAAATCAGTGTATGAGGATTTTGCAGCTGCCTGCTTGTGGTCTGTGCCCTGTGCACGTGTGCCTGTGACCTGGCTGCAGCCAGCACAGCTCTGCTCCTTAAACTCCAGCTGACACTCTGTAGCCTGGCAGTAGCCATGAACTAACTCCCATTCCACCAAATTAGCAGATGTGTGTGACTTCCAGCCCAGCTTTCTCAGTGTCTGAATCCTAGAAATAGTCTGAGGTAATAATTGGTAAATTTAATCTCCAAAACTAATTCTAAGTAATCCAAACTCGCCACAGGAAACATTTCTACCCTTTGCCTTCTTCTTTTCTAGTACTAAACTGAGCATCAGTTTCTGAAAAATCACTCTGATTTCCTATGGAGAATATTATTGATGATCAGTCAGGGGACACAGAGGTCAAATGAGTGATTTATCCATCTTGTTCAGTATTATTATTTTTTCCCCTTAATTCTGCACATTTCTCCGCAGTTCTTCCCATAAGTCACGTGTTGGTGACAGACCTTTTGGGAGGGGTTGTGGCAAAACTGTGCTGGGGAATATAATGAAAGATTGTGAAGTATTTGTCATTCACCTGGTCATTGCCAGGGGAATGGTCCTGAGGCTGAGAATGCTCTTGCCAGCCTTTGGATGTGCTTTTATTGTAAAGATTTCCTGTGAACATAATGAGAAGGCCATGCCAGGAGGCTAATAAATGGTTATGCACAGGGCAGTGTATCCTCCTCAGGTGAGACTGGGTGGTGGATGCAGTGGCAGGTGCTTGGTAGAAGTTTCTGGTCCCTGTGGCTCACAGATTTGTTACACTGGGTCTTCAGGAAGCTGCAGGAATGTTAGTGGCCACACCAAACATCCCATTCCCAGCAGCTGGTAAAAGAACACAGCCTCTCACTTACCAACCAAGCATAAATCTTCTCTTGCCAGTCCCATCAGGGCATGGTCTTGCCTGAGCTCTGCACTGGAAGAGTTGTGGTGTGGCAATCAGTCTGAATTCTCCTGTTTATCAGACATGCCTAGACAGGGCTTTTTGGGTTTTGGGGTTTTAAAAAATTATTATTATTAATTGCCTGATTTATTAATTAATATTTCCCTGAGGAATGGCAGAAATTGAAATTTTGCCTGAAAGGAGGAAGACTTTTATCTGCAGAATAATGTGTTAATTTTTTAAAAATATTAAAAAAATTAGGGGTTTCTGCTCTATCATGACAGAAGACATGAGTTTCTCAGGCATCTTGAAAGCCATACATGTCTTTTTTATATCCCAAATTAGCTAGTTGAGGAGGAGGAGGAGGATTATATGTTCTACTCTGTGCAGACACGTTGAAAATGTTGGAAGTTATCATGGCAAGAGGCAATTTGTAGGGAGCAGCACATTACAAAACTGTTGTAGACCTGTTGTTTGTCCACAACAAAACCCACACATCTTTAAAGAGAAAGGCCAATAATAATAAGATGGGCAGTTGTTCTTACAGCCCAGCAGCATTGCTGGGTGTTTATAACACATAACACTACTTTCTGTTGCTCTCTGTTTTATTGTGTGTAAGTGCTCACAATATCTCCATTTATGGATGCATGTTCTAGTGACCTATCCTGGAGAAAAGAAAAAACCAAAAAACCAACCTTAAGGAGTAGATTCTTGAAAAGACCCTAATTCCTTTTTATTTGTGTAGCCTGGGTGAACAGCTCTTACAGCTGAATAATTTCTACCCTGAGGAGCATTCTTGAATTACTTTGCATTAGTCTAGGAAAGTGTGCCTGTTCTCTGCCTGGCTTTTTTGCCCCAGGAGAAGACTGGGAGAACAATGGTTGTCAGTCTCCAAGAGGAGAGCCTGGGCTTACAGTCACTGCAATTGAGGCTTTCCCATTGTGCTGCTGTTATCAACAGAACATAAAAATAAAATCAGACCATTTGACCATATGATTAACACATTCCTGTTGAACTCCAGGTGACCCTAATCTTCTGGCTCTTTACAGAACTCCTGTGTTTCTTAGGATAAAATTTCTTCCTTAACATTAAGTTCTTTTGATGCTGAAATACCCTCTGAATGGTTTTCTTATGGGGCTTCAGTGGGATGCATTGGGGCAGACAAGAAAAGATGGATTTGAATGATTGTAAAGACACACTGGATAACCAAATTCCTAACATCCAGATGAAGTTTAACCATCTAATTGTTAATTTCCTCTTGCTTGCTGAAGTGCTTCTTATGTTTCCTTTTGCCCTATTAGTATATTGCAAGATTGCAAAGGAATTATTTGCAACTAGCTGAACAAGTAGGAATTCTTTGATTTTCCCAAAATCATAAATCTACCCTAAGCAAGTTTTGCAACCTCCTTGTGGGATTCAGAGAGTTGTTGTTGGATTTAGACTACATTTTTTAAACTTAGACTTCCCTCTGTAAAGGGGAGTTCATGGTTTGATGGTGGAGAGTCACAATGAAGAGTTTTGGGAATTAAGCTTGAATTTAGTTCTCAGTGTTTTATAATCTTGCCTTTTCTCGGGAAGAATCACTTGCATGAATCTCAAAAACCAAGCCTGCCCTGCCTGCCACGATCCATAAGGACCAAGGAGGAATAACTACCTCCATTCCATAACTTGCTGCGTGGCCAGCTCACAGCACCACCAGCGCTGTAACCACAAAAAAAATCACTCTAAAACCGCTGCGCTTTTCCTCCCTCTGCCCATCCAGCGTGCGACAGCGACCACTGGGGACCCCACTGCAGCAGCCGCTGCCAGTGCAAGAACGGGGCCCTGTGCAACCCCATCACCGGGGCCTGCCACTGCTCCGCCGGCTTCAAGGGCTGGCGCTGCGAGGAGCGCTGCGACCCCGGCTCCTACGGCAACGAGTGCCACCAGAAGTGCCAGTGCCAGAACAGAGCCACCTGCGACCACGTCACCGGAGAGTGCAGGTGTCCCCCCGGATACACCGGCGCCTTGTAAGCGTCTTAAAGCGGCTGTGTCGCTTTTTGGGGCGGTGGGGTATGAGTTTGGAGGAGTTTGGGGTGAGTTTCCATGCTGAGCAAGCATGGTTTGGGCAAACCAGCGTTGCAGGGTGCATTTCAGATGTGCGGCTAAGAGGAAATAAAGGCTCAACCCAGACGGGTAAAAACGCACAAAAAGGAGCAGCAGAGGGTTCTTGGTGGCCATCACAGGTTTGGGAAATGGCATTGAAACATGGAGTTGTTTGGCCTTGGTCATTCCAGAGCTGTGTCAGCAGCACTGAATGAGCGCCAGACTGTGTATAAAGAGATGTTTTGGGAGCAGTAATTCCTAGAATGCCAGGTCTGCTTCCTTAGATCCCTTGTGTGGATGCCGCACGACGCTCGGTGCTCATCCCTCTGTGTCACGCTGCTCTCTGCGCTCCACAATTTTGGCTGGAGGAGCTGATGATGATAGCACTGAAAACAAAGCTGGGGCCTGTGGTAACGGGTGTCTGTGCTGTCCCCACCCTGTGCACAGCTGTGAGGACCTGTGTCCCCCCGGGAAGCATGGCCCACAGTGCGAGGAGAGGTGCCCGTGCCAGAACGGAGGCGTTTGTCACCACATCACCGGGGAGTGCTCCTGCCCGCCGGGATGGATGGTAAAAAATGAGCTCTGAAACCCCCCAAAAACCCCCCCAAACTTCCATAGTTGTACATCTCAAAAGGGGGGGGAAAGAAAAAAAAAAAAAAGGGTAGCAAATGAGGATAGCAAATGCGGTCTGCTTGTAGCCAGGAGTAATGAGAAACATATTTTAGCATAAGGGACTGAAATAAAATGCTTGCGAAACCATCTGTTACTGAAAATGCTCCAGCTCTGCACTGCCTTTTTAACTATATGAGATTCTGGGAAGCAAAAGGAATGGTTGTGCTGTGACAAGGTAATATCCTTTAGATCTTGCCTGCAAGTCATTGGTTTCTCCATGTAGATTGATATTACAGGGAGGTGACACCACTGTGTTTGTTAATAGTGGGGTTTGTGCCCATTTTTGAATGTCAAGTATGTGTGGAAAAAAAGCCCAAACCTTTGCATATGTGTTCACTGCTGGGCAGGAGATGGAACATCAGATCTTTGACATTATCTTTAGGCTTCTTTCCCTTTTATCAGAGGGTAGGGAATTAAGACCTGACCTTGGAGGTGCAAATTGCCTTCCCTTGCTATCAGGCTGCCTGCTCTGAGTTGGCAAATAATAATGCAGCTAGAAGGTGATCAAGGCCCAGATAAATTCTTTAAATACATTTGCTGATAATTCTGATTGTGAGCATTTGATATTATTTTCCATTTAAATGTTTATTTTGGGTGAAAATTCACATTTACTGATGGTTTAATTACCTTGTGATTGTATTATACTGAGAAGAACCTGTGGCAGAGGCCAGTTTTTCACCAACTAGAGAGCATGCTATAAAATACAATCTCTGGTTATCAATTTGAGCAGAGCACCTGACTACCTAGCTTGGAATATGGCCATTTTTACTTTTTATTGCATTTCATGCTAGGAGAGCAAAATTGCTGGTCTTGGAATACAATGTTTGCAAAAATTCTTGACTCCCTTTATCTCCCTATACGCAGCTACTAAAAAAGAGATATATAGCACATGAAGTAGTGAGGAAAATTTTATACTAGTGCGTGTTAACTAATACATGATTATTTAGACCTTTGACTAATTTTCCAAGTAATTATTTAAGTATAAATTATAGTTTTAGGGCTTTCAATTCCGTGAAACACTATTTTGTCAGTTAAACCTTTTTTTTTTTTTTTTTTTTTTTTTTTTTTTTTTTTTTCTTTCTTTTTCTTTTCCTGTATGGGAGTTTTAAAGTAGCCAGGTGCAAATTCTGGAGGGTCTTGTATTAGATGAAATACCTGGATGTCTTTTGTCTGATTAAATGCCTGTAAATACCTTTTTCTTGAAATGGCTTCCTAAAAGTCTTAGGTTCTGATGTTTCCCTCACCACCCAGGTGTGATTAATTCCAGGGATGTAAAAGGCAGTGCAGAAACTCTAAACCCACTGAAAGGAGCAATCATGCTACTTAAGCTTTTAGGATATCCTTCTCTAAGTGAAATTGCAAACAGCTTTTTCATTCATCAGAAAAAGAATACCCAAGTTACTATAAAGTAGAATTATTGGGGCATTAGAGCCTCTATTCACCTGAGGGCATTTCTGGGTGTATTGATATATAGTAATCCTGGTAAATAAACTGGGGAGAGTTTGACATCAGTTAGTCTTACAAGTGTGTTTTTACAGGTGCTTAGAGAGAGTATTTTTCATGAGCTTTTACTTCCAACATGGAAATCCTAGAAGATTATTCCTCCAGTGCTGGAATATGCCCCAAATTTAAAGCTGGAGAAGGGTCTGGCATTTCCAAGATCAGCGCTGGGAGAGTAAATACAGGATCTCCCTGACCTTCCCTCGTTTTCTCCTTGTCCATTCAAGCTGCAGTCCCAACTCTGAGGTTTCTCTCCTGCACTCACAGGGCATGGTGTGTGGTCAGCCTTGTCCCGAGGGTCGTTTTGGGAAGAACTGCTCGCAGGAGTGCCAGTGCCACAACGGAGGGACCTGCGACTCGGTGACGGGTCACTGCCACTGCAGCCCGGGCTACACAGGGGAACGGTAAGGAAAACCCACTCCTGCCAGCCTGCTGAGCCTGGAGGGCTCTGCTACAGCAGGGGAACCTCAGAAGCTGGTAGGAAGAACAATGGAAGTATCTGAGACATGATCAAAAGTGCAAATTTTGGTGACAAAATGCTTGCCGTGTTACTCGGCTGATGCCGGATTGCAAGTTGGAAGCCCATGTGAAATAACATTTCCCGTGAAGGAACTGCTGGGTTTCACTGTTTTCCTGCTGTGCTCTGGCACTTCTTGTGGATCTTCCTCCCTTGGAGAGCCTTGCAGAATGGTGCAGCCTGTGCTGTGGTGGAGGGGTGAGGAGGGAGGCTGGTGGGTTTGTGCAGATGTCTGGCACTCACAGCAGCGAGGGAGGCTCGGTCAGTCCCTCTTCAAAGGCTGCAGGCCGGAGGGTTGTCTCCTAAAAATGCTCCTCTCGAATGAAATGAAAAATTTAATCTTCTGATGGCTGTATGAGTTGAGTTTGGCAGATTGGAAAGATAGCAGTGTGAGACATCGCTCTTGAAGGCAGTGGAAAGCGATGAAAGAACGTTTTCCTGCGTGTATTTTAAGCAGCACACAACTCATTTGCAGGAGTCAGCAGCAGCCTGATCACTGGGGTCAGTCCAGGGGATCTCTGCCAGCAGCTGTGGGTATTGTAACCATATGCACACATGAACCTTCACAGGACGTGGGAAGTGCTCTGCCAGACATAATGTGGAAAAAGAGCTCAAGAAGAAGAGGAATAATTAGTCCAGAGACATTTGCATGCCAAAGTTATATTTGTGTCTGTGAAGAAACAGTGCAGAAGGTGGTAGATGCATTTAGGCAGACACAGACAGGGGCTCCAGGGGAGAATCAAAGGAGTAACCGCACAAGTGTCTTCACAGGGCCTCTACACTAGTGTTTCTAAAAGTAATTAAACTTTTCACATTGTAATAATTTAATATTGTAATTGAAAATTAATATTTTCATATTGTAGTAATTTCAGGCTTTCATCTGAAATGCCTTGCAGTTTGCAGCAGTTTCGATCACGTTTGCAAATCTGAGCCTCCCTCTTTTCCTGAAAAAGAGGCTGTATTTTCAATTCTTTTATTTATCAAAATGGTTCCAAGGGCAGGAAGGAGTCAATGGCAAGGTTGTAGACCTGGTCTTTATAAATGTCAGAGAACTGTGTGGGCAGTGTCTGAGGTAGCCCATACACCCCACCTCCAAAGGGATGGTTTTTGCAAGTTAAATTTAAAAATAATTTTAAAAAAATAAAAATAAAAATTCAAGGTTAAGTTTTGTCTAGTTTGGCTGGGATTACCTGGTTGGCATTTGAAGAGAATTCTTTCACAGCTTTATTTGTGTAGCTGAAATCAGGAAATATTGATACAGTGTAATTAGCTCTATTCTTAGGCTACACCTCAGGAGAAAATAAGATTTTATTGGTGATTTCAGTTAGGACAGAGATACAAATAACTTGAAACTTCTGGATATCAGCAACATATTGAGAAAAATATTGCAGAAGCATGAAACGAACGTGTCTACCCATTTTACTTCAGTTGGAGGGCTCTGCTAATTTCTGTTACATTTTGCAGTGACTTGTATCATGTGCCTTTTAAATTCTCCTGTAATGAACCACTTGTCATACCTGAAAACAAACCAAATCAATAAAACAAATTTATAAAAAAGTCAGTGGAAAAAACCCCAAAACAAAAAACCACCCCATTAATAGTGTGTTATATTATCAACTAGTATTTTTAACAGTCTGTAACTTGACTGGCAATCAGAATTTAACAATTCCTTTCTAGAACACAGGAAAGACAAAGCTGAAAACATCAAAATTTTAAGACACAGCCAAATGAAATTACTATCCAGAAAATCTTTAGTTAATGATTTGCAAATTTGAAAAGCTGGGTAGTGAAATTTTGTATTCTAGTACAGAATATTCAGGCTAAAGATACAGACTGATCTTTAGGTTAAACAACATGTTCCATCTATAAAAAATTAAAGAAATCTGTTGGCAAAAGTGTATATCTTATTAAAACTCTGTGAATGAGAGAGGAGGAAAAGCTTGGTCTTTCTTAAGAAAGAAGTCTCTTTCTTAAGATATATTTTCCTTAAGCAGCAACAAAAATCATTGTTACTTCCCCATGTGGGTTAAACTCCAGTCTTTACTGATTTTCATTTTCATCTGTCAGAAAAATCAGATGAAAAGAAGGGGTTTGATCTCCTGAAGGTTCTTGCAGTTTACACAGATTTTTGCTTTTAAGTGATGTCTCTGACCAGCAGAAGACATTCCTCATAAACCCCATTTCCTTTAAACCTCCATAAGCAGTCATTTATGGGAAATACAACCATTTTTTTGTTTGTTGATTGGGGTTGTTTGTTTTGTTTTTTTTTCCCTCGCAGGTGCCAGGATGAGTGCCCAGTGGGGAGCTACGGGCTGCGTTGTGCAGAGACCTGCAAGTGTGCGAACGGTGGGAAGTGCTACCACATCAGTGGTGCCTGCCTCTGTGAGCCAGGCTACACTGGCCAGCACTGTGAAACCAGGCTCTGCCCCGAGGGAATTTATGGCCTCAAGTGTGATAAGAAGTGTCCCTGCCACATGCCCAACACCTGGAGGTAGGCGTTGCACCCTCTTGCCCTGCTTTGTTTTTCGTAAGTGAAGCACAGAAATACAAATGTAACCTGAAAAGGGGTTATTTCCTGGTTTTTCTAATACTTTCATGCAAACTGGAGCAGCTGCAGACTTATATTTGACATTCCATGGCCACAGTGAGAAAGAAAACACCAACCCAAAAGATGCTTTTAGTTTTCACTCGCAAGCATATTTGATCATAATGTTCACTGCTGTGTTTGGTCTCTGACCCATGAAATAAATACTAAGACAAAGCATATGCACATGACCTTTATCTGTGTTTGCCACCTGAATAAATCATTATGTTGTTGACTGCATATAGTCATGGGCTGTCTCTCACATACTCTGTGATGTTTTCTGATGAGAAATAACTGAATTGAAATCAATGGATGTGTAAAGTCCTCTGAGTTGGGCATGAGAAGCTTGGACATTCCTCTCCCTCAGTCTCTCTCTGTATATAATAATTGCTCTGGGTGACTGTTTCAGTACAAAATTTCAAAACCCTTAACTATTGTAAATCTGGGTTTGAAAAGTACATTTTTTGTCATTTAACTGCTTTTTCAAAGGAGCAGGTAAAATCCGATCCCTGGAAATCAAATGAGAAATAGTTTTCCCAATAGCTTAGCTTTTACACATCTCCTTATTCAGGAAGCAATGAGCCCTATTTTTTTTTTAATTTTTGTGGATTTTGACAGCATTTGGGCATATTGTTATGAAAATATAAAAACTTATTTGGAGACAGAGTTTCAGCTGTGAGGGAGGGATGTCAGATGTCAGCTGAGGCGAGAATGTATATTTATAGAACAATTGTGGACAGCTTTCTCTTGTTACAAAACAGTTCTGATTAGATACTGTGGTCATTGTGCATTCACTTACACTTAATTGCATTACTATTAACAGTACCTTGGACAAGGTTTGTGAGCACAGTCTAAACTTTTGCTCCTCAAATTAGCTGTGGGGGGAAATTTACAGGAATTATTGAGTGTCACATAGAATGCTGCTGTACATTAATATAACATGCACTTTTTCTCATAGACAAAATAAAATCCTTTAGCCAGAATTTAGCAGTGATGTTAAATCTGTGAATGGAAATAGCTACACTCTTAATTCTCTGTGAAAACTTACTTTGTGGTTTGTTGGAGTTGTCCAACACACCTTTTGTTGACAAACTGTGTGATAACAAACTGAATTCTTTCCCCCTTCCTGTCATATAGTTTTACAGTTGTGTACTTGTGCTTCTGCTCATCCCATTTGCCTGAAATACTTTGAAAAAAATGCAGTTTTTTTGATGTAAAATCAACCAATTTATTATTTGGGCAGTGTGTTCAGGAATAAATGGCACTATAATGCAAGGCCCTCCAGCTCTCAAACTAGGCTAGCACACCAAATACTATTGTGTTATGAATTATTGTTAGCTACTTCCCTGAAAATCTGTCTGCAGACCGTTGTAGCAGCCTGGTTGGACAGGAATGCATTGCACTGTATACCATTTCTAATATTACAGGGATTACTTCTGATTCATGTTCCACACAGCTGCTCCCTCATTTATACCACTGGAAGAGACAGCTCGTGGTCAAATCAGATCACAAATGTTCACTCTGGTAAACAACAGCATTTGACTGGTCTTTTCTTTTTTGGGACGTTTCCCCCCCCGAATGACAAATCCAAAGGCACCTAACAACCTTGAAGGTGCTGGAACATATTTGCCAGAGCATCATGATGTGTGAGAAAAACAGATATCTTCATTGCTTCACAAGTGAATTTTACATACACATAAGTTCCTTACCCTTGGGTCAGCAAGTAACCAAGACCATAAATAGCAGGAATCAGGGTAATGATGAAGAAGATAAAACTTCCTGTGGACACTTGAGGCTTTTGGGAATCTTTTTAGAAGCCAGTTGTGTCTGGCTGTCCTCACCTCTTGATGTCAGTCAGCCAGGAGGCAACTCTTAAATCATGTCAGGGGACACCCTCAGCCCTCTCTTGCCTGCCACAAGCACTGCTTGGCCTGGCTGTAGCCTGAGGAGCTTCACAGCACTAATCCATTTAGCAGCAAAGTAATGCCAGGGCACGAAAAAGAAGGGGGTGTAATTCCTTCTTGCAAGTAAACTTCGTGTATCTGTAGGTCTGGGGTTCTGTTCTGGGGGCCCTTGATACCATAAAAGCTTTTTTTTCATCTGGGTGTGATCACTGGTTTAGATATCCTCAAAGAGGAGCAATTGGTAGGCTTAGAGCTCTGGGTTGTTTGTATTAATCAATACAGAAATGAACTAAAGGTTAATTTTAAAAATACGCTTAGCTCTAAAAAATCCTGCTCTAAAGAAGGTGTATGTAAGTTACAGAATGCAACTATGGTTTTAGTAGTTTTCTTCCCATACTTCTATACTTACATTGTTGAAAAATGCTTCTTCTTTGGTTTTTATTACTTTTATGATTGACAAAAAGATGGCATCGAAACAGCTCTGACAATAATTCATTATTTGCATTTTGGGTAGGATAAGCTGTAGGCATTTTGCTGCTGCTGTTGGTCGATGGCAGCTCCTGGAGATGAAAGGCAGGCCCTTCCTTGCTTTTGGTTGTACCAGCAGCCTTTATTAAATGCTTTGTAGAGCATAAAAATAGCTACACTTGAGAGATTTTAATCTGTCTGAGGGGCCCAGAGGACAGCAACAGGTAAAAACCTTGTACCAACACCCTTGGTGCAGTTCAGGCTGCAGTTAAGATTTATTCATGATGGGAGCACTAGTGGGGATTTTTTTTTTTTGGCTCATGCCCTTTCTGAGATACCTGTGTAGGATTGCTTGCAGTTTTATTGGTGGAATTCATGTATTGGTCCATGCAGTTTGGCTCTGTTTTTAAAGTAAAGATTAGGGCCTTTTAATTTTCCATTTTTCTAATGGGGCTGTATGTACAGATACAAGAGCTTTTCATGGAGATTTTATTCTTATTCATATTATGTTTATTTTTTAGGGTGATGCACAATTTGGTTGGATATTTTAAAAGCAAAAAAAAACCATAAATGAAGCATATAAAAATCATTCTTTTCATCTAGGTCGTTCAAATACATAATATTCACTACCCACAAGTAATTTTTTTTGCCTCAGTACAGAGTAGGGTTGCATTTCCAGGAGGTGTGAATAGACAACCAGGAATAAAAGAGGATATAATGCCAGTATCTCTCAGCATCTCTTTATTTCCCTACCTTAATATTTAAACATTATTGCCAATTAAGATAACTGCGTGAGAACCCATCAAAAACCTCCAGAAGTGCTTTGGCTTCCTACATCTAATTACAAATCACGGAATACTAATTTGGGCGTCAATCAATACGTGTGCAAGGACGCCGCAGTGACACTCACTGGGGGGCACAGAATATCAATGCCTCTGCCTCATATCCAGTGCTTCCTCATGCATGTGAGCTCCCCCTCTCCTGGAAGGGTAAAAAACCCCACAAATCCCAACAGCAAACCACACTTCCAGTCAGGAATTTTTAGGAATTTGTCCCATGAACGCTGGGATTAATGTCTTAAACGTGCCAGTGCTACTGAATTTATGTTATTAATATATTCTGGTTCTTATCCTGACTATCTAGTTGTGGATTTTTATTATTTTTTTAATTTTTAATTTTTTATTTTTATTTTTTTAAATTTCCCTGCTCTGCATTCTTCCACTGATGAGAACTTGGGGTACTACAGGAATTTAGGGCAGGGTACAAACCTGATTATCTTGCTGCATCATGTGTCTTCATAATTTTGCCCATGTTTTATATGAGAATAGTTCCCTTTCATCTTGTTTCATGGCAGGTGTGCACATAAGTAACAAACAACCAGGGCTGTTCATGAGTTTTGAACCATTTTTGCATGAAAAGGCCTTTCTTCTCACTTTGTGTCAACACTGTCAAAGGTATTTTAATATTCTGAAGACCCATGAATTTTTATGGTGCCATAGCTTGTGCATTAAATATGCAGAAAGCAGAATACATGGTGGTGTTCCAACTTTCACAGTCCATGCCTTCCCTCATTAGCAATGGTTGTTTTCAGCAATTTTAAACTCTAACTTGGACAAGAGCAGCCCTCAAGTCCAAGAGCTTTTGTAATGTTACAGTGCCTAAAAGTGCAGCAGGTATTTTTTCAGACTCTCAAATGGTCAGAAAAACACTCAGTTTCCAGTACACCCCCACACACAAAGTCAGCAAGTCTTGCAAAACCAGGCTCTTGTCATGGGTCATTTAATTTGTCTGGAGGAAGACTTTTTGTTTTTTTTTTCCTTGTCCTTCCAGCACTCTTAAAGGAGCTTCACTTCAATCAGTGGGAGGCAAATATCTCTGAACAGTCTTCCCATTGTAAATACATTGGATTTGGATAGCAAGGCTTTCCTTTGGTGAGAATTAAGCAAATGCTTTGTCTGCCAGAGGGCTACAGAGCACCCCATTGTGTCCCCTCTCCCAGCCTATATATCTTTGCACAGCTGATGATGTCCATTTGTTACGAGGCAGCAGCTGCCTGCGTGGCCCTTCAATGAAACTGCTGTTCCAGGTACAGAGGCAGCTGCTCTGCCACCAGGTATGGCCAGCAGAGAGGGGAGATACTCCCAAAAGGTCACTGCTCTCATGCTATAGCTGGCTTCTGCCCAGTGCTGATGGTTTTGTACCATTCCCTGAAAGATTCCAGTTGTCCTCTTCGGAGATAATTTAATGAGAGGAATGTTCTCTTGCTCTGCTGATGGGGTGCTGTGTTGTTATTTCATGTTGGATGGTGCCATGCTGTTTTTCTTGATCATGTTTCACTGCTGAGCTTCTGCAGTGTTAAGAAAATGATCCTGTTAGAGTGGGAATGTAACAACAAATGCTGGGGAATTTAATGGTTTCATCCTCTTGATATTTGTATCCGTAGATATCTGTCTTACGGTAAAAAAGGTGTTTCAGCAAGGTTTCTGTTCAAATACAGACAGAAGAATGATAGCCCTCCATTTCTTTCCATGTCCTCCCCAAATGTCTGTATGCTGTGTCATGTTCCATTTCCTATCTTAATTGCCACATATTTTTATATAAACACACCAAATCACGTTCTGGGAAGTAAAATCATCTCACACAAGGCCCTTCACGCAACCCATCTGCAACACCTTTTTTTTTTTGTTGTTTTTCTTTTGTCCTGTGGAGAGAAAATAATATTTATGGCATGTTTAGTCCTGAATTACTGAGTTAACCTTTCATCCCCCACCCGTGGCAGCTGTCACCCCATGTCTGGAGAATGCTCCTGCAAGCCAGGCTGGTCTGGGCTGTACTGCAACGAGACGTGTTCGCCGGGCTTCTACGGGGAGTCGTGTCAGCAGATCTGCAGCTGCCAGAACGGGGCTGACTGCGACAGCGTCACTGGGAGGTGCACCTGTGCCCCTGGATTTAAGGTAAAAGAGGTCTCACTTTCACAGTTTCACACTTTTTCAGCCCCAGTTGTGCGACAAATTCTTCAGGGTGCCGCCCCCGTCCTTTCTCCGAGGGTGTTTGGGTAGCGCTGCTCGTGCTGTTGGACCCTGAAAAGTCAACATTTCTGGTGGGTTCTCAGTGCTGAAATGAAGGTATTTTTAGAAGGAGAAGTTGTTTGCTTTATAAGATGTTGGTAAGAATGAGGCCATGCTGTTGAGGTGTAAGTAAAGGGAGGAATGACAGGTTTCAGTCATCAGCTCCTCAAGCTCCATCCACAGAAACTCCAGCCAAAAGCAATTCTTTTTATACTTCAGGACAGATTATTCTGCAACTTTTACACACATTTGCTGTTACATGTGCTTTGGATGCTAACCTACCATTTTACAGTATGACTGTTCTTGTAAAAGTAATAACTGAAAACGTCAGCCAAATTAGCTCTTAAAAATACTTTACATACCCACATAATTTACCATTAAACTGCTTTCTTATTGTCTTGGTTTCATAAAGATCTCCTTCATTACTGCCCATTGATCTAACCAGGTGCTTTGTGACCTGAACCCTCACAACAAATCGTAGAAAACTAATACTTAAAAAGACTTTAAAATATTTCAAAAGCATGAAGGAGTCCCTCTCCCCTAAATTAAAGATAATTTAGTGACAGCCTAGGACATGTCTGAGCTATATTTCTTCTGGCTTTTGTATCACTTCAGTCAGTTGTATTGTCTGAGGCTCCTCAGATAGTTTTTAGACTTTATTTTTATTTTTATAATTCAGGGTGCATCATGTGGTACCCCTTGTCTGCCTGGAACATATGGGGTGAACTGCTCCTCCGTGTGCAGCTGCAAAAACGGGGCCACCTGTTCACCTGTGGATGGCTCTTGTGCCTGCAAAGCAGGTAAGTGTCTCCTCAGACTGATTTTAATTCTCTGTAACTGTGGAATGAAATTGGGTTTCTGAAGTAGAGGAGAGGAAACTTGATGAGAAACAGACACTTGATGTTTCTGCTGCTCTGGGAGGTGAAAACAAGAAAAACATGTTCTCAGGGAGGAAAGCATGTTCTCTTCTCTGTCAGGATGTCTGTGGGTTGTACCCTTTATTTTATGTCAGCATTCCTAATCAAAATCATACAGAATCCCAGAACGATTGGAAATTATGTAACTTTCTGGTTTTGTTTTTTTTTTTTTAATTAATGATTTTCATTCACTCTTAATAATTTGGTTTTAATTAATCATAACCAGTATGTTCAATATAAGCAGTGTGTTAATTTTGAATCACTTTTAGGCACAATTTAGCAAAGTTTGTCGTAAGCAGCTATTGTGGGAATACAGCTTGGGAAAAGTTACTGAAACTTCAGGTTCTACTTAGCTAACTTTGATATGCCTCAGTGAACAAAGCCTGGGGGAGGGAGAGAGAGAGATGTGTTGTTCAAAATGAACACAAGAAGTGCAGAATTTATGGGCTACAAAGACATTTTGCAGAAACCAGAAGATGAGGAAGACAACAAGATAACAAAGACTCCATATATGTGTGTTGGAAAATCCCTACATGGGGAAAAGATAAGAAAAAATGTAAAAAATACAGACTAATTAGCCTGAGAAGCGAGGAATCAATTACCAATTGAGGATAGAATGCTACGTAATGAAAGAGAATTACATCATTTAGAACCAATGAATAATAATTTCTTTCTTTGCTAAAAATGTATAAATAGGTGAGAAAGTTTTTTGTCTGCATCTGTGTGGAGGCCAGAATTTTGTCAGCCACACACACAAACCCTGAACCAGGAGTAAACTAATGCCTGACTTGCTGACACAGAAAAGTTTTAGAGGGGTTTATTTATACCAAGGACTTTGGAGGATTTGGTAACACTTTGGGTTGGAAGGGACTTTAAAGGTTTTTGTTCCTCCCTCAGCCATGGACAGGGACACCTTCCACTATCCCAGATTGCTCCAAGCCCCATCCAGCCTGGCCTTGGACATTTCCAGGGATCCAGGGGCAGCCACAGCTTCTCTGGGCACCCTGTGCCAGGGCTTCATCACCCTCACAGGGAAAAATTCCTTCCCAATATCCCATCTAAACAGAATTTGCTAGACAAATAGCCACTAAATTTTTCAGGGACTGACACTGTTAAATTAGTTGTGGAGTAAATGTGGAACTTTTACTCTTTCCAGAGAACTGGGGCTCATTTAACCCTGTTCAGGTAGATACTGCAAAGCAGCTAGTTCATGAGGAGAAAAATATTCCTTGGGCAATGCAGAATCCTGTCTTCCTGTATCTCATGCAGTTTTAATCATACTACAGTGAAAAAGGGCAGCAAAAAGTAAAATGAAACTGAACATAGGTACTTGCCATGTAAACAAATGAAGATTATAAATCCTGGGAAGACAGTTGAGGGAAAGTGTCTCAATTTCCTGGCCAAACTGTAAAGAATACATTTCTTCCTGAAATGACCCCTAAATTTGAAGTTATCAATGAAGCACGAGGCAGCCTGATTTCTGTGCATGTGTTTTGCATAGGCTATTGATCAGTCTCAGTGCAGAATTATTTTTACCCTCCACTTACTGTAAACAAGGTACAAAATTAGAAACGTGGCCTGTGTCACTGGTGGTGGTAATATGTGACTGACTGCCTCACACTGTTCCTCTTGAATCCAATGGATGATCACATTTTAAAAAATCTATTCACATCCCAGTCTATCCAGTCTGCAAACCATTGCTATCAGGCATGATCAGTGGTGAATGCTGCATTTTAGAACTATTTTCCATTACATTTCTTTTTGTATTTGGAGAGAAGTACAGAAATCATCTGAAAGCTCTTCTGTATTTCCTTGAAGAATCCAATTTATGCAATACTTTCATGGGATTTTGTGGGTTTGTTTTTTTGTTAGATACCTATTAAAACCATATTAGAGGACTGCCTGAGTTGAATGCTGGTGGAACAATTATGAAAGCAGCAGCTTGAGCCTAGGGAAAATATTCC
This sequence comes from Parus major, assembly GCF_001522545.3. Lineage (NCBI taxonomy): Eukaryota > Metazoa > Chordata > Aves > Passeriformes > Paridae > Parus > Parus major. The sequence goes on along the minus strand of NC_031799.1, from coordinate 71,379,501 downwards.
TATTTATTTCCAGGCTACACCTTAACACTCTCAGTGTAATTTAGAGCTTCTCAGTGAAGGTGTCTCGATTTCCATTTCAGATCTTCCATCAGTCTCTTTTGCTTGTTGGCACCCACCTGCAGATGTGTGCTGTGCACAGATGTTACAAGGTGCCCTTCAACACCTTTGTTCCAACCTGGACAAGCCCTCAGCTGAAGCTGCTGATAAATCCTGCAGTGAATTTTTACCCCAGTATTTCCCATCTCAGAGACATGCCCCATGGCAGGCAGAAGCAAGCATCCTCTGAGAGGAATGGGGGAAAAAACTGATTAATTTCTGGCTGTAATCCCTTTTTTTTTCCTTGGCAGGTTGGCATGGTGTGGATTGCTCCATAAATTGCCCCAGTGGCACCTGGGGACTGGGCTGTAACCTGACCTGCCAGTGTCTTAATGGAGGGGCTTGCAACGCTCTGGATGGAACCTGTACCTGTGCCCCAGGATGGAGGGGAGAGAAATGTGAACTCCCTTGCCAGGTAGTTTAATAATCCCACTGAATTTTGAGGTTTTGTAGAGGAATATTGGATGAGTCCCTTTGGAGTGCACAGAACAGGATGCAGGGACAGGCACTAACAATTCTCCTAACACTTCTTCCCCAAATGCTATCAAACTGCTGCTGTTCAGCTACTTTTAAATATAAATAGTGAGAGAAAATACCAAAAACACACCCCAAACCAAATAATGTCATTTAAATTACTTTTTTTTCTTATGTCTGGGTTAGAGTATGAATAAAGAATTTTCATTCCTTCTCAGTCAAATGTGAGAATGTACTCTCAGCACCCAGTTCCATGACAGGGCTTTGCTTTTCTGCTGGGGCTTTGACTTCTACTCTCTCCCAGACTTTGGAAAATCAGAAATCATTGTGACAACAATAGCATGCTCCTTACCTGCTTTGTTCCATCTTGTAATCTGCAGTTTTGGGGAAATAAAATACATAAATTCAAATATGTAATTTCAGAAGTTTTTAAATAGTAAAATTCCAAGTGGATTTGTTTTATTGTGTAACTGTTCAGTTTCAATTATATTTCAAAAACTAGAAAAGACAAATATTTTATATTTTATTAAAAAATGTGGTTTTCCAGAGTCCACTGTTTTCAGTGATGGACTTCAATTTTCTGGGAAATTTTTAACAAAACTAATTATTAAAATAAACTGCTCTCTGCTCTTCTCCTTTCCCCTGTCAGTTGTTAACTTTTGCAGTGTATGAGTGCAGAGCAGGTTGTTGGCTTGATGTGACTGCAAAGGAGTCGCCTGTAGTGAACACAAACCTTTTAAATTCCCCTTCCACATCTGATTTAAGCTTCTTTCAGTTCGGACAAGCTCTACTGAGCAATGACACGATGGGAGTAGCTGAACTGCAGCAGAAAACTGGAAATCACCTCGTTTTGAATGAGATTTTGTTCTGCTGAACTGCACTAGGAACACTCAGGAGTGACTTTTTGGGTGTTTACATTTGGTTTTAAGACGAAGCACTCCTGTAATGAGTAAAGTGCCAAAGGAAATGGAATATATTCTGGAAGGCTGATATCAGTACCACCTGTGCAATGTTTCCAACAATGCATCTCCATCAGAAGACTGATTCTTCTGTTGTCTCAAACAGCTTTGTTTACCACTTAGTGCCTGATTCTGGAGGGCAGTGAGACCTCCCAAGCTGCCTTAGCTCTTCCAAAACTGACATTTAAAAAAGACATGTATCGTTTCAGAGCAGTTACTATCCCAAACTTAGTAAAATAAAGCTTAAAAGCATTTTTGTATCAGATAATTCAGCATGCCCAAGCTCACTGTCTTCCTCTCCCTCTCTCCATCTGCATCAAACCATCTCCATAAGCATTTACCTATTTCAAATGCAAATTCTGCTTCAAAATTCCAGAGCGGGGGAACAAGCAGAAATTGTTTACTCAAATAATAATAAATATAATAATTTATAAAAAAATAATTCAAATACTTCCAGTTATCTGAAATGTTTTTCATGTCTGAGCAGACACTTTATTTAAATCAATGTATTTCAATTTGTACTTCAGAACATTATTATCACTGCTCAGATTGTTGTTCAAGATTTGAACTACAGTTTGGACTTCAGTCCAAGTACATAGCAGGCTAAAAATACTGCTTTTCAACAGCATGTTTGAGGATTTCCTTTCATTCCAAATCTGATTGTATGCAGAGGAAATGCTTAATCTTTTCTTTTTCTTTATATAAGAATGTATTGTTGAGATGAGCAAAAGGCTCCTTACTCCAAAGTAATGTAAGATTTTCTTATGCTTTAGACTTGGAAGACTGGCAGTTGAATAGCTAAATCCTGTGGCACTTGGTTGCAATGTATGCATGAACATCAAAGAACAGCAGATTAATTTTCATACAGGTTTTATTAAGATTTATGATTATTGATACATGGTTATGGTTTATTATGATTATGATAGATTTTTAATGCAACTGACACCACTTTTTAGCCTTGAATGTAAATGGTGGGAGGTTAAACTGGACATGTTTCTTTCCCTTCTTTGCCTTTGCTGTGGGTAACCCTGAAGTATTACAGTAAATTATAGTGGCCTTTTTTCCATGTTCGTTTTTAAATTTGGTTCTGACACTTTTAATTCAAGATCAGTGTACTGTTATACTTTGCCTTGTTTGGAAATTGTAAAGAATCTGCTCTTCTCAGTTTCTTGGGTTGATTTTGTGTGAAAAGTAAATTCAGATGTTTAGATTTTTTCCATGAAAAAAGAAATACACCAACAGGATGATTCAGCTTGTTCAACTTTAATCTCTTGTTGGTTCAAAAAACGTTGCATAGGTAAAAATAAAAATTTTGTTTTGTGCACTGTCCCAACAGCTAAAGATTATCTCTCTTTGATGGAGTGTATGTTGTAGTGCAGAGAGAAATGTTTTTAATCAAAAGAGAAATGTTTCTAATCAAAAGAAAGTGAATGTTTGCGTTATTTATGCAGTGAGCCTCACACTGAAGGGATCTTGTAATTTAATGGTTTTCACTCATTTTCTTAAAAATTATGCCTCCGTGTGGCACCCATTTTGACCCATAAGCAGAGATCTCAGGGTTTGATGCAGAAAGGAGACTTAATTGCTTTAGTCTGGTATTTTTCAAGAGAGCATAATTCATTCTTTATCTTCCCTTCTTTAATGAAAGAACGAAAGTGTAGGATGCTGACATGTTCCAAACGCCGCGAGTGTTTTACATTAACATCAGCCTGGAGATTCGGGAGGGATCTGTGGTTGCTTTTTCAGGCTGGGCTGACCACAACTTATCTCTCCTGTAACTCCCAGCTGCCATCATCAGGGGTTGTTGTGGTTTTTTTCGTTGCCACAGGACGGTACCTACGGCCTGGACTGCGCTGAGCGCTGTGACTGCAGCCACGCGGACGGGTGCCACCCCACCACGGGCTACTGCCGCTGCCTCCCGGGATGGTCAGGTACAGGAGACGCCCTTGGGAAGCACAAACACAGTTTCCCCCTCAGTGGGACTCAGTTTTGTGGGCAAAGGAAGAGTTTGTGAGGTTGGAAGGGGAAAGGGCCCCGTTCTCTGGCTGCTGAGTCCTTCCTGTGACTCACGGGTGGGAAAGCTTTGTGCAGTGTGGGATCTGCAGAAAACTGGGAATGGAAAGGGAAACATTAAGGCTTGGGCACTTCCACTACACAATTCCTTACAGAAGTGGTGATCAACTGGAGATATCCAAGGTTGTTCTGGCAGCTTTGGGGTAAAGCATCCATGTCCAGGAGCTCAGGAAGCTTCATTCAGGCAGCCAAGAAGAGGATGAACCATTGTCCTAACTTGTCAGCCTCCTGACTCATCTCAAACCAAGACAGCCATGCAGACTGTGACAAACTGTGCTGCCATTTCAGTGTCTCAACCTTCTTTAAGTTTCTCTGCACATCTTTTGTCCTATGTGAAATTTTTATTTTTTTTCCCTTACATTTTGATTTTAAGAACTTAAGTCAGTCAAACCATTCACCAGAATTTGTGTTTGGCACTGTTGTTGCCCCCTCTTGCTGGTGGAGAGCAAGATTTAATGAAAACCTGGTGGAACTGTGCAGAAGGGCAGCTGTCATGAAATGTTCCCTTTATCTCCAGGAGGGAGTTTTAAGTCTCACAAGAATTTCTTAGGAAGAGCTCTTTGATCTTCAGTAAGGTTTAATTAACACTGTAAGTTTTCCCCTCTTGGAGTGTTCCAGACTTGCTGCCTCACTGTGATGCTGCTGTGCTGGAAGGGTCAGATCTCACATCACCTGTCTGTGTGGGCTCCTTCCACTTAATAATGAGGAGTCAGCATGAAAAACAAACCTCAAATGAGCAAAGCATGTTTGTGCTCTGAAAATCAGTGATTTGTGTTTCCTTTGTGATTTCAGACATCTTCCACTCTTGTATAAACTGATGTTTAGCCTAAGTGACTTGAAGGTTGATGGTGGAATTGTTTTCCTTTTTTTGTGGTGCTTTTTGACAAAGTAGGTGGAGGCGAGCTTATAATTTCCTCAGATAGATACAGTCTTACTGTTGATTTTTTCCCCCAAACCTTTATTATGCTCTTCCTAGCTCTGTGGATGGATTGCCAGCATCTTGTTTGAAGTACATAATACTCAGTTGTTGATTAACTGTAGCTGATTACAGCTTACCTGCTGTTTTTCTACTTTCTGTTCAGATGAACATGACTTTTGTGATTATTGGGGGTAGGAGGTGGAAATCTCTAGGGATTACAGATACACAGGCAGGAACAGCTCCTGCTTTGCCCTGGGAGACCAAACCTATTATTTACTCAATTTTTCTGTTCATTAGCTCTTTGAGAAGGCCTGTCTCACCATTCGCTCTCAGTGTGAGTGAGAGGAGCTTCAGGAGACAGCACTCACCTAACTGGGGCAGGACTTTCTTGGTTCAATTCTCTTCCCACAGCCTGAAGTGGGACTTGCCCTCAGCCACTCAGGAGTGCAAAAAATAGAAGAAGCTACCTGAGTGAATTACAAAAAAATACTATTAGCCTTATACCAGCTATTGTTATTTTTCCTGACATTACTTTGTGTTTATTCTGTTAAGATGTTAATGTCCTTAACTTTCAGGTAGTTTTAAGGTAATTGTGTGTGTTTGGACACATTTCCACAAACTTACATTTGAATCTGCTGAAAATGTGATCTCATAAATTACTAAATTTATTAATCAAAGAATACCCACCATAAAAACCTGAGAACAGTTGCTGATCTTAACAGTGCAGGTTAAGGTTAGGAGCTGGTCACAAATCCTAAAGGCTCAGCTTGAAGCTCACATCTTGTGAGTCTTCTAAAATTGAGATAGACAATCAGGGTCAAAAGTTGTGTTAATGAGTAGATCCAGGTTAAAATAGGCAGTTTTGAAAGGCCAGATTAAAAATCTAGCAGCAGTTTTTATAACAGGTTATCAAAACTACCTGGTCACCGTGATACAGCTAACCCAGGGTGTGACAGAGGCTTCAAATGCAGCACAAACCTGTGCTTGGACTCAGGTATGGGAGAGGATAATATATCAGTAATATACCTTATATAATAAGACAAAGACATAATGTAGTAATTTTGCATAGCGAAATCTTACTTTGCCTTCTTTCTCAGAAAGGAAAAAGACTTCAGAAGAAAAGAGACTTCAGGCCTAATTATTGATCAAATGAAGCCCCCCATCCCTGGGTGATGTCATCAGAGCAGCATGTGTGTGACAGACTAGTTTTGACATGTTGGTGATGTCTAGACACACTTTACAACATCCACAGCATAGCTGACTTTATACTCCATGTCTGGAAAAATCCTCCTCCCACACTTTGCATGTCAGAGCAATACCCAGTGAGGAATCCAGGCTTTGTGCAGATGCTTATATTTGGAATGATTTAAAAAAAAAAAAAGGAGGGAATACTTCAGGAAAGGGCTCTCAAATAGCTGTGCTGTAACAGTGCATTGCAGGAATAGCAGTAGAATGTAGGATTAAGGAGGAAGGCTTTGCATAGAGTTGTGTGGAGAAGCAGGTGGAGGAAATGTGGAAAATACAGGAGCTTCTGAAATGAAAGAAACTGTGTTAGAGTGGCTTAGCTTTTGTTTTTTTTTTATCTTGGTGTTGGATTTGTGAAAGTAACCGTATTTCATACTAGTTTTTCATAATAATTTTGGGTGGGTAGTATTACCTACCTAGTTGAAAAAACAAGATTTTGGATCAATTTAATGCTTATTCAACCCAAATGAAGGATTTAGTTTAAAACCACTGGGAATGTAGTGTTAAAAATAAATACATTTTGAGGAAGCTTAAAAATCTGAACTTGTCAGTGTTTTTTGGTTTTAAGCAGAAATAAATCCATGACGCTAAGGTGAGCTTCCCAAAATGTTTTGATGCCATCACAACAACACAGATTTTCCAAGAAGGTACTTGAAAAGCAGCGTTTTCCTCAGCCCTCTGAACAGAACAGCTATCTGCACTTCCCCCAGGGAATTTCATCAGAGGGAACAGTTTATGTAACTTTTCAGAAGCAAATGAAGGAGTGACACAGTTGTCCCACAAGGCTGGGGAGGGTGGATCAGTGACCTCGGGGTGTGAGGGAGCTCTGAGCTGCTGATGTGAACATGAGGGCCTGGCCTCAGCCTCCAGACAGAGCTGCAGCTTCCCACTGGCTCAACAAGGAGATGCTCTAAGGTTTAGTTTAGTTAAGTAGCTTTTAAGTTCGTTTTTGAGCATTCCCGGGGTGATCTCTTTTCCTTCTTAGGTTCTGCTTAGGAGTAAAAGTTCAGTTTTTGACTGTTGTGTTCCAAGACTCAAGAAATAGTTAAAATAACCTTTGATTAGGTTTTTATTTGGGGTTGCTGGTTTTCATTTGGGTTACATCCAAATGTAACCCAAATGAAATGAAAAGAATGTTTCATTCTGTTACATCCTAAACAAAAGCGACTTAGGTTTACAGGACCCCTGTTAGAAATCCTGTGCTTTTCCATAGTTTGCATCATGCTTTCCCTGTGCAGCAGCTTGATTCTGTGTAGGGAAGGAAGAGTTAAGGGTGATGTTTTTTTCCTGGCAGTCTCACCATCCCATCACGTTCCAGGAGCCACATGACAGGATGGCACAAATGAGAAACATCCGCCCACACAGAGGATGATGTCTGCCCCAAACTCCCTCATCCCTTGACATTTTCACTGTAGCTTATAAATAACTTCTTTTTCATTTGGAGGGAGAATTATTTTTCATTTCTCTGTAGCCAGAGAGTGGAAAAGAGTGAGAACTTTTCAAACAGAAAACAGCAGGGACACACAGAAAATATACTCTCCTGATAGGTAATGATAATTCTTGTATTAAATTTTACCAAAACTTGGGGTTAACTTCCAATAAAGAGGTACATCCTAACACTTCTCTCAACAAGCAAACCAGCACCATTTTAGTTTCTTACCTGTTGTGCAAGCAGCTGTCAAAACAAATTTCTCCCAGATTTTCTGAAATATTAGGGAGCTCATATTCTTGCAAACCGAGTTTTCGCATTACAGCATTAATCAATTAAATTTAAATTAAAAGCAATTAAATTAAAAGCAATATGATTAATTAATTAATGAAGATGGCAAAAGCTTTTTTTTTCCCCTCCAGACAGTGTAATTGCAGCGATGTGGGTGTCCCTGAACAAAAACATCACTGCTCTGCTTCCACTGGCGCAGCTCCGCCCTACCTTTGCATTTGCGAGGAGATGTCACGTCAGGGTGACATTTGTTACTCTCAAAATCGATTTGAAGGCTATGTGATGCCAGGGATTATGAAATGCCACTAGTCTGCTATCTGTACCAAAACAATGGCAGTGGTTTGTGGAAAAGACAGATGCAGTAATACCAGCCCACATTTCACCAGCAGGCACGGCGTTCACCCACAGGCTGCAGCAGGAGGGGTGTCGGTGACTTTTGCTGTGCTGGACACCTGCTGGCATTACTCAGCTCACCCATCACCAGATGTGTTGTTTCTGTGTCCTTCCATGTGCCTCTGACAGTATTTCTGAGAGGCACATTTGTTGCTGGATTTATAAAGGGGAGGTCTGCCATCTGACACCCAGGTCGGCTGGGAAGCTGCAGCTCTGCCTTGACCCTCAGCTTTCCATGAGTATGCACTTTCCTTCCTCCTACAAAGCAAAAAAAAAACCCAGAACTGGAAGAGTTCTGTCATGGGTCTTGTTCATCTTTAGGGCAAAAATGAGCTGCTGCTGTAGAACCAGTGCACCCAAGCCAAGATTCTCTTGTAAAAACGTGGTTTTCCCTCCACTGCCACCAGTTTCCCCTGGCCTCCCAAAGGATGAGGCCCCACTGGGAGGAATATTCAGTGAGCAGCAGAATGAAATGATACCTGAGCACTCTCTCATGATAAATGATAAATTTGCTTTTCAAACTTGGGAAGAGGAATCCTCCAATAAGAGGTTTGGCTCCATTCTGCATCTGGATTTGGCTGTGTCTGTATGTCTATTTTCTCTGCACTGTGGCAGATCTTTTTGTGGAAAAAATGCCACCCTTTTTTTTTTAAAAAAAATAGCTTTAAATCAGTGATTAAGTGTATCTGTTTTCTGCCTACAAAGAAGTTAAAAAAGGGAGAAGTGTTATTTCCTGCTGCCTAGAGATTGACAGATAAAAAGAAGAGCACCTCTGGAGTGGATATTACAGTGTGTAGTGAGATCATGGCCTTCAGAAGGATACTAGAAATACCTCAAAAGGCATTCTGCTACTAAAATTTGCAAATAAGGATGTTTGCCTTCAAACTCAGATGTCCTTGTTGACAGTCTTTTCTAGCTAACTTCCTACCAAAACTTGCAGCCTCTCCTACTGCTGCAGTGAAGCAGCTAAAATCTGACCTTCTACAGAAAAATCTCTTATCCTCTCATTAGCTCCTCAGTTTGGGACACTGTAATTAATTCCTCTAGCTACCTTCAGCAGTGGAGCAAGGTACCTCCCTCTCTCAAAGACATCAAAAGTACTTAAAAATAGTGATATTTTTCACCACCTCCTTTCCTTTGGACTGCCCATCCATTATTTGACAGAGAAATTAGGAAAGTAATTCTCTCCATCAGAAGTTGCAGCTGCCTTGAATAGAAGTGTTAGTTTTTCTCAAATATGAAGGGTGAGCTCTTGGACCATTATGGGAAAGTGTCATTAGCTTTAATGACACCAAAATTCCTCCAGCTTTTGAAGGTCTTATTCTGTCTTTAGTCTGGGCTACTGTGTATCCAATTCTGCACTGACACATGGGAAGTACACCAGTATATAAATAGGTTTTAATGCTGAGGGGTTCTACTGGAAGGTTCCATGTGTGTTAACATAAATTGCACAGCAAATACATGTTCTTTACCAAAAAAAAATCCTTATTTGCCAAAAAAAACAATATTCTTAAAGTTTGGATAACCTTTTATCAGAACCAATGTAAACATAATAAGCTGGAAAACAGCTTATTCCAATAGTAAATTTGCCTGGGAAGATAGTAATAAATAATTGGTAATCTTTTTTTTCCCACCCCCCCCCCTTCAAATGCTAAAACAAATCAGCTCTTTGTTGATCTGACTTGGGTGGATCACTGTGTCTCAACTTAAAAATACAGCATAGGGAGTGTGCAAATACTCTGCTAGCATGGGCAGAAGGAGTGGTATCCCTAAAGAATTCTTCACTTCATTCATGCAATTACGAATGCTGGGGGAATGCTGATTTGGATGTGAGGCCCCCAGCATAAAGCAGTGGGCATTAAATGCACGAGCATTTCTTCAGAGCAGCTTAGCTGAAGTTTATCATGAGCATTCAGCTATTGCCTAGCAACTTGTGAAGGCCATCAAAGAGCTCTTTGTCCATAGCTCTGGCAAAAACATTTTCTTGCAGATATCCTTATCAGCATCAGAACCAACATGAAAACTTAATAGAAACAATTTTATTTTGTGTTAGAGATTAATGCTTGCATGAAACTGTGGCAGTCATAAACCGGTTGGTAACACTGTTGTAAAAGCTGAGTTCAGTCTTGATTTGCAAGATTCTAGTAAAAATGCTTCTTTTTGCTGAATAATTTCTGGCTTTTCTATTAAAGCACAGCTTTCTTTGATGAAATTTCATAAAAAAACATCACTCCTGACATCAGTTTTTTAACTTTTTTGTAATCCCATAAGCATTTCTAACCTGTTCTTTCTCAAAAATAGACATTTGGTTTTTACAACTGTATGACACGAAACTCAACTTGTTAAGTGCCTTTTGGACTAAACAAAATGAATAGTGAGACTGAAAATTGTTTTAATAAGTAGAGATGCAGTAAATAACTAAATTATTTCTACCTTGCTACATTGGTTCTTTACACTCAGAGGAGTGATACTGATTTTCCTTATGATCAAGAGTGAATATAATGAAATTACAGTGAAACAGAATCGTGTTCAGCAGTCTTGCAGTGTGTTATGTTGTCATCATTGTTACTCAGTGGCACTGAGTGTACACTGTTCATTTGCTAAGAAAAGTGATGCCATTCTTCACCTCCTCATAAGGGGTGAAAGTGAGAAGTAAAAGGCAGGTTTTTTTCAGTTTCCCTAAGGGATGATGTTCCCTCATGTGTACTCAAGGAGCCTTTTTTTTGCCCCCTTTTTTTCATTTTTAGTAGTATTTGCTGGCTGTTCTAAGCCCCATGGCTCTGTGCAGCGTGGGACCCATTGTCTTCCCCATCCCGCATCACCCTCGGACACTCTGCTGTCATAAAGCATCCTCTGTGCACAGATCAAGGCAGTATAATTGAGCCTGGTGTTATTGTATGCCACTGGTCTACATAATCTCAGATAATGCACTTTGGTAGCTCTTGGCAACCAGTGGCTTGTTAATAGTGACCATTATACACTGAGCACCGCTGACACCCATTGAGGCTGTGAAAAATGTCTTTTCTGCAGCAGGGTGCAGCTATGTGTGATACGGCACATAACCCTCACGTGGACACAGGGCTCAGCCCTGAGATGCTCTCAGGGTTCTCACAGTCTCACACACCCAAATTCTCAAGACTGGGAACGCAGGGCAAAGCAGCAGCTGGAAGAAGTGGCCCTGTTTCTGGGGGAAAAAATGAATTAAAATGCATGCTGCTCATGTGCACCAGCATCTCTCAGAGTCAAACCTCTCTCTTTAATTTGCTTATCCATAAATGAGTTAATGAAAAGGCTGAACTAGACTGCTGAGAAACAAGTCAGCACTGCCTCTCAAACGTAGATGGAGACAGGAGAGTGGCATTGTCTAGGCAGGCAGAAAGTGAAAAAGCAGTGATGTAAGCAGCCTTTCATTTTCTGACAATAGGTTTGTTTTAGGTCAGTACTAATGATCATTGTGCAGTCAGGGCTTTGAGGTGGCCTGTGTACTGTCTGTCAGTATCTGGATTTTTAAAGTCAAGTGTTCTTCCTGTCTTGCTGGCACAGGTTGGTGCAATCTGTTGAAACACATATTTGATTCTTCCGTCTGTTGTTGATTGTCCTGCAGAGAAAAACAGTTCAGGAGTCTGGAGTTCCACCTTTCCTCTAATTAGAGAGTTGGTCTTTAGATATGGGCAGCTTTGCAGGGCACATGCTGGGGGGTGTTGAGGAATCACCTCTTAGTCTGATCTATCAGCAAACCATGTCATTATTTTTCAGGATTTTTACAAGCAGTAGGTTTTGGCATTTAAGGTTGATTTTTTTTTTTTTCCCTTGTCACATGTAAAACTGTTTTGCTTTTTTTAGGACTCTGGCAGCCATTGAACCTGTGGCATATTTTGCTGGAAATACTTACAAAGCAAGACATGCTTGTGGTTGGATCCAGTCCACTTTTGGTTCATTCAGTAGAGGCATTACAATAAAACTTGGTTGTTAATGCAAAGTGCTGCAGACACAATACGGTCTGAGTTCCATGGGGGTGCCTGCTGGCATTTAACATGCACAGTGCTTCTTAAAAAGCAGAAAAATTATATTTAATGTTGCTGCAACGTGAAGGAAAATGCCAGGCAGACAAACAAACAAACCCAGCAAACAAACAGTGATTGGATGATTGTAATGGGTGGTTTGTATTATGATCTATATGTAGAGATTCAGGTGAATCAATTTTACACCAAAGCAGGTTAAGCAAAGCAGTGACTGAGCAGCATCCTTAACACTGTGGCAGCTAAGCATTTTGGAATGCTCACATGGTGTGTTTGGAAACCCTTTGTGTGCACTACATTTTTCCATTCGGTGCAAGGCTGAGCAGTAATCAGCTCACCACTAATTAGAAATCATTCCATGTCCTGCACCCCATTATTATACTCAAATTATGTCAGACATGAAGAATTCTGAGAGAAAAAAGTTCCTGCAATACCTTCTGTCCTGCCTTTCCCAAACATAAAATCCGAAACCAAAAATCTTCTGCTGTTTTGAAACATCCATTGTGGAGGAAGCAAAAGCCACTTATGTACCTCCCAACAAAACTGGAATAAGAGGGAAATTCACTGTTCTGGGGAAGGCAGGAACAGAGATGCAAGATTATCTTCTTGTTCTTCCCTGATGGTGGTGGTGTTTTGATAAATAGGGTGTGTTTATCTGAGGATAAAGATTCAGCCCTCTGAGAAGCAAAGGTTTAACCTAACAGTGCACAAGAGCTCTTCACAGATGTTTTGTTTGTGGTTGCAGGTATTCACTGTGACAGTGTGTGTGCTGAGGGACAGTGGGGTCCAAACTGCTCCTTGCCTTGTTACTGCAAAAATGGAGCATCCTGCTCTCCAGATGATGGGATCTGTGAGTGTGCACCAGGATACAGAGGCACCACTTGCCAGAGAAGTAAGGACAACATAAATTCTTTTAAAATCTCCGTTTCTCTCTCAGTTGCTTGGAAAACGTGTCATAAATCATCATTATGCTTTGCTAATTGCAGTGTGAAAGACCAGGAAACACTCCTTGATTGGACATTTTGACAAAACACATAAATATTCAGGAAAAAAAGGGGTTACCTGCAATGAACAAATGTTTCCATCTAGTAGTGCTCTTCTGGTTATGGTACAGAATTCCTTTTATTCACTGTCTGTCCTGTGGCACTGTTATGAACATGACTTTCCAAGAAGTGTTGTAGGGGATTCCATTCTAAAGCATTTCCAAACCTGACTGATGAACGTTGAGTTTGTAATACAGGTAAATAAAACATACTTGAGTTTCAGAAACTAAAAGCCTTCCGTAGAGCCTGCTTGGGATCATCAGCTCAGTCAATATTTGGGGTTTTAACACTTGTTTTGTAAGAACAGTCAGTGGGATCAGGCCCCACAGAGGATGTCAAATGTACCCCTGCTTCCTTTTGAAAAACTTGCCTGGGTAAAAGACAAATTGCACAAAGAGAGATAGGGATGAACTGAGGAAAATCATGCCAGAATCAGGGAGGTAAATAGTAAGTGAGCCCTCCCAAGACCTGTCACAGTTTGCCAGCAGTCCAGCTGTCTTCAGTTTGAGTCACTGAAGCTGTGAGGGAAAGGTGTTCAGGGAAGAGAAATGTGAGTTGCCTGAACTGGAGGGGAGCCCAGTTTCCAGAGCAGGTCTCCCAGAAACAGGATCCAGGAGCAGGTGGCTTAAGGAAAAGCCAAGAAGGTTCTGGCTCTTCCAAGAGAGGCTTAAAAGGCAGGAGAGATGACCTGGAATGGTGACTGTGAGGGAGAAGGAGAACCAGAGGAAGGGGAAGTTCTATCAGTCCAGGAATGGCAAAATTTCAAGCTGAAGGCTGTGACATGGCACTGCTAAATCCCACATCAGTGTGGCATTAGTATTCCTTGAGCATTCCTGACTGTGAGCAGTAATTATTCTCACTATCTAATCTGTGAGGGCCCTGCAGTCAATCAGTGCATCCCAAGTGTAACCCAGCCATGTAAAAATATTCCCCTGTGTTTTGGAAATGTGCCTGTAACCTGGACAAGAGGTTCCTAGTCCAGTGCCCCTCTGAGGCACGGTCTGCAGGCTGGGAAGACAAAAGTCATACGTAAAATTTGGATCCTGGTCAGAAACTGCCTTTTCAGTAAACAGGAAGACCTTTTGGCACTGTTTCACTCGGAGAAGTTAATCTCTCTGGAGAGATCCTGGCCATATAACTTGTATCAAGTGTGTAATTAAAATTCTGAATCTTGAATGAAATTGAAATATTGGAAAGATTCCAAGGTAGTTTTGTCAGTGCTAATTGCAGCTGTTCAGGTATTTCTCTTGATCTGTTACCTAATATTCTAGTTTATCAGGAAATAAATGCCAAAAGGGATTAGATCAACAAAGAAGGAGAAGCAGCCTTTGTTTCCTCCCCTTTTTTTTCTTTTTCTTTTAGAGAACTTGTGCTTTTAGCATCACAATTAACTGGACAGCTCTGTATTTCTGGTCTCAGGTTCTCTCAAAGTTAGGTTGACTCTGTACCATGTAAAAGAAAGGTTGATTGGAAAACATCTGTGCTTTTTATCCAGTGACGTTATGGCTGTTTGAATTCCAAGTTAAGAAACACATCAGGAATCAAGGTCTAAGATGACCTTGCTTCTCTAGAGATAAAACTATTCTCTCTGTTACTTCAGATGTGCTTCAAAAGATGTCCTTGTTTAGCCAAATAAAGAACATATGCATTCCAAACATTATCCAAGTTCAGGGTGGCTTGACATGTAATGGAATGTCAACAGAGTCGTGATGAACCAGAATACACCAAATCCTTGAGGAGAAGGAGCAGATCTTGTTTTGGGAGTGTAAATCACTGAGCTGCACAAATAACAAGGACCACCACTGGGCTTGGAGAGCAGATCCAGCTCCGAGCCAGGATGATGGCAGGGCAGCAGCAGTGACAGTGTGTCCCCTCTGGTTCCAGTCTGCTCGCCGGGCTTCTACGGACACCGCTGCAGCCAGACCTGTCCCCAGTGTGTGCACAGCAGTGGCCCCTGCCACCACATCACTGGCCTGTGTGACTGCCTGCCTGGATTCACAGGAGCCCTCTGCAATGAAGGTACAGCTGGCCAGAAAGACTCCATGGGATGCGCTTGCCAAGTGCTGGAATGATTTTCCATCACTTGGGAGCTGTGAGGCCAAAGATATTTTCTGTTCTGGAATGTTCAGTTTATAAACTGGGAATCTTAGGCTGTGTCATCCTTCAGTATGAAACCCTCTGTGCTCTCAGTTGCTTTATTTGTGTAGTGAATGTGGATATGGTACTCACCATAATTTATAATACCTCACTTTATCCTTGTACTAAGCAATGCCTTCTCTCGATCAAAATATTGGTTGTTTTCTCCTGAAATGGAGAAAATTAAATCTTGTTCTGATCACTAAGGAGTTCTAATTCTGACAATGCCTTCTCAGTCTGTCCCAGTGGCAGGTTTGGGAAGAACTGCGCTGGAATATGCACCTGCACCAATAATGGGACTTGTAATCCAATTGATAGATCCTGCCAGTGCTACCCTGGATGGATTGGTAGTGACTGCTCCCAGCGTAAGTACCAGCTCTTTTTTTTTTCCCTTTAATTTTAGAACAAAGAATCAGGGTCCAGATACTTAAAATACCATTTATTTATTTTTTTTTTTGTAAAGAAACACTGTCTTAAGTCAGAAATTAGGACTTCATGGTAAATCATGGAGAGATCCTAAACTTCCCTGGCCAGGCCAAGAACAAAGCTGAAATTTTATCAGACAGGGTTAGTGCTCTGGCTGCACAACCATCCTTGTTCTCATTAAGCATTCAAACATTTTGTTAAGAAATTTTCACTATGCCCTTTTTTTTAAGTGCTTGTAACTCTGTGATGGATTTTCCTCTTTCTTCCTTTTTTAAGTGTTTTCACGGATAGACAGTTTTAGTGTGATTCTGCCTCACTCCATGAGTATTGTCTTGGTGTGCTGAACTCATTGGACTCTTGGTTACTGACTTAAAAAGGAGAAGGCCCTAATTTTACTACTTTTTGTAAAGTAATTTCATTAAATAGTCACTCCCCATATGCCTGGATGGGTATATGCAACTTACTAATTAGAGGAAAGAATTGTTTTAAGGAAAACTCTGACGAGAAGCATATCCAATCCCATAAGGTGCTAAAACCCACACAGTCTGAAACACACATGTGCCAAAATTTCAGTCAGCCCACTTGTGTGAAGCTGCACCATACCCTGAAATGTCAGGCATTGTGCTGGGGTTTCCAGGGAAGTGCAGTTTTTAATAACATGGCTCATTGGTTTATATCATTTATGGTTTGACTGGCCCAGGTTAACAGGCACAAGTGCAGGGTAACATCTGGTAAGTTTGGGAAAAAAACACAAAAAAAAAAAAAACAACTTTCCTGGCTAAATTCTGTGAAGTGATTAGCATGCACAGCCCAGTATGATACCAAAATAAATCTTGGGCCCATTCCTGTGGAAGCCAGTGGCTACAAAGGTCCCTGTTTTTACGGTAAAATAAGTAGGTAGTTGGGAGAGTTGCAGAATAGGGGTATTTAGGAGGAGGACGGACTTACTCACTGAATCAATATCAAGAAAATGGTGCCAGCAATATGAATGGAAGTGTTTATTGAGGCTGTGCTCACGGACCATAACAGAGGAAGTTTATTTGCTTTGTATAAAGGCCTTTCGTTCACATGGAAAATAATGATTCCATTAATTTCTTTCAGAACCAGCGACCTTTTTTAAACTTCTAACCTTTTGCCTGTATGTGATTTACATCCCTTCTTAGCTGACCACTAATTTCAAACAAAAAACAATAATAAAAAATAATTACAAGGCACAACTGAAGTGAAAGCAACAAAAAACCCCAAACTTTATGCTTTTTTTTTTTTTTTCAATTCATCGTAATATAATTTTTAATGAACTGAAATTTTGAGGGAAAAGGTGATGCTTTTGAAAATTACATCCCACTTATACGTGAATCATTACGTAAATTTTTTAAGGATTTAAAGGATTAAAGAGTTTTACTGGTCTCAGGCAACCAGATCAGTACAAAACAATTAAGAGGTACCACCCTTTTAAATTTACACAGGAATAAAACCATTTTAAATTTACACAGGAATAAAACCAAAAAGGCTTCAGTGCCTGACCTGTCTCTTCTTTCCTATGAGATACTGACCCTGTACTTCCATAGAACTACTTTTAAAGTACTAAAGAATTATTTATTTTACTATTTATTTTAAAAATACTTAGTTCTACTTAAAGTACTGCCTTCTTTGCTAAAGGAAAAAACCTCTCAAGATAAGAATCCTACTCAACAGAAAGGGTCTATTCTTAGAGTACCCTCTTCACTTAGTGATATTCTACCATGAAGAAAATTATCTTTTGCTGTCTCTGAATAGTAATTAGTACCTTGGAACCACTTCACAGTTCTAGTGGCAGCACGTAGCATCAGATTCATCCATCATGACATTTCCAAAGCAGCCAGTAAATTCTGTCTCATAATGAGTCGACATGATTGTGAGCAAAATAATCTCCATTCTGTGAATAATTGCTTGGTATTTAGAAATATTATATTGATTATTGGACCCACGGAAGCAACTGAATTAACCAGATTAAGGTACAGATCTGATTATCTTCACCACGTTTAGGCAAATGCATGAAATTCCACAGTGGAAGCACAAGAAACAGGCTCAGTATTGGATCTAAAGCTCTAAGCTATGAAGGAGTTTAAACTTTCTCTGTTTTTGTTCATTTTTTGAGATTCAAAACCTGTATCACCTTGACTGCTTGCAGAGTGAAAAATAAGTGAAGGAAGGAAACCTAATGGCTTTCTCTGCTATGAGTGTCCTATTTACTGAATATCAAGTGTGCATTTTTCACACATTTAATATCTTCCAGCACTTTTTACCTGGAGCACAATGATGCCTTAGCTGAAACAAATGAATAAATCTGTGGCTGTTTGTTCAGAGCAGAGCAGCCCAAAACATGCACTTGGGACAGAAACAGCAAACACCAAACAAAGCAGTGCTCATGTGTGAATGGAAGCAGCTCTATTCATGTGCATCAAGGAACCTTTGTCATTTGAGGTTAATTAATTGCTCTGGGTTGTTGCAGCTTGCCCACCTTCTCACTGGGGACCAAACTGCATCCACACGTGCAACTGCCACAATGGAGCTTTCTGCAGCGCCTACGATGGGGAGTGCAAGTGCACCCCGGGCTGGACTGGCCTTTACTGCACACAGAGTGAGTGAATTTTGTGTTTAGTCTGAGCATCAGTGACAGAATTATCCTTCAGAACAGCTTGAGCCTGGAATTCAAGTACTGATATAGGAGCTGTTTTCATTTAGAACTCTGAATGTTGATTTTGCTAGACTGTAACATCATAATTTCTGCTTGAATTTTCTTCATTTAATAATGCATTGATACTGGTTTTTGTTCCCCAAGAGCTTTTTGTTAAATAGCTGTGCAGTGACTGGGTGTAGGTATATGGCATTCATTACGTGCTGGCTAAGAGTTCATAAGAAGTTTGAGAAATAAACATTTGTTAGAAATAAATATGGGTAAAGTTGACTTTTTATCTTTTTCATATTACACTCTCAAGTTTGCTTTACCTTCAATTCAGGTGGCTGCCAGCCTGGCCACAACCCCTATATTTGACCTCAAGAAAAACAGGGCTGCTGACTGTTTTTGCATTCAGTGTTCAAATACAACGTTTTCCATAAAATCAGAACTTAGCTGTTTCAAATGAGTAATTCAAATGAGTAATGTCATAGTGGCAAGAAGTAACAGATACACTACAGGACCATATGGATGCAGTTCTGGGAGACATCCACTATGCTGGTTCAGCTGTCAGCTGTCAGGGGGTTCTTGCTTCCTGCTGGTGAATAATGATCTCTTTGCAGTGGTGTGTCTTCTTCATCCTGAAATGGTTTCTCTGTGAGTAGCTCAGGTACAATGTGTTGTTGTTTTGGCTTTTTAGTGCTTCAGTATAAACTACATAGGAAATATGTCCAGAGGTTCACTGACTGATGGCCAGACTCCCAAAGTGCCCTGGTCCTCCTCCCTCAAATTTCTTCAAGGAGCTGTCTTTTCAGATCCCCCGCTGCCAGCACCATTTCCCCACCTCATTTTTTTTTTTGCCTGCTGTGTGTTTTAAACCACTCCAGACAAGGCAGATCTGGGTCCCTTGTGCTGACAGAGCTCTCCGTTTCTGGAGCTGCAGGAGCGAGCCCTCAGTAACACACTGAACTAGAATGTTCCACTCCCAGAGCAGCTGTTTCACCCCTGTCCCCCCTTTCCTCTGCTTGTGTTGCAGGGTGTCCCCTGGGGTTTTTTGGGAAGGACTGTGCCTTGATCTGCCAGTGCCAGAACGGAGCTGACTGCGACCACATCAGCGGGCAGTGCACGTGCCGGACGGGCTTCATGGGGCGGCACTGCGAGCACAGTGAGCACACCCCTCTCTCTGCCTTGGGACACAGCCTCTGGCCTCCAGGGACAGTCCTGCTGGCCACAGAGCTGGCCACAGGTTTTTCCAAATAGTTTAAAACCCGACAGAATGAAGTCTTTACTGCTGTGGTGTCTGTTACTCTGCACTGCGTTTTAGTCGCTTGGGGCGTTAACGCTAAAAGAACACCCCACTGCTCCATCATGTAAAAGCAACAAAATGAGTCCAAGGAATTCTCATTAGCATCCTCTGAAAGCAACGAAATACATCCCTTAGAATAAACTACAGTGACAGCTAATAGCTGGAAAACTGGAGATAAGAACTAAGCTGGTGGATGGAATTAATCTTCGCAGTGTGGTGTTACAGCACAGCTGGTTCTGAAGGCGTCGTAGGTGGCATTTTGTTTTCACATGTGTGTGGTTCCTCTCCTCAGGAAGATCAGGGATAGCACCACTGACACCACTGGTGGCAAAATGCTGTACACAAGACTAAAAGAATAATCAGGCTCGTGAGCACAGGACTGTTTGTCCGACCTTTGCTGACCTTACGGAGCTGTGCTCCCAAATTCGTGCATTCTGATGACATCTGTGTTTCTCCCCAGAGCATCACTAATGTTCAGGAAAAGATAACTTTCTAAGATAGTCTCTTGATGTCAAAACATCACTTTGAATAATTTGGCAAATCTAACTCTGTTATGGATTTTGTACTTTATCCTACAAGTTGATAATAACGATCTAACAACGTTAAGCTGAATGTTTTGGTATTCAGTCTACTTCGGGTCTTGAAGTGCCAAAATATATTATGACATGATGGGTTTTGCCCACCCAATTACCTCAGTATTTATAATCTTGTTTTCTTCAGTGTAATCAAGAGAAGGAGGAGGAGGTGCATAAACACAAAGCTTTTCACTTGAGCTGGGATTTGTCAAGACTGTTCTCTGGCAGCCATTGTGTTATTTTATTTTTTAAATTATTCCAAATTGGGAATGCATGAAAGATGAGTTAGACTCTTTTTAAAAGACAGAAGCAAATATGGTTGCAGAACTCTTGAGGAATTTCAGAAAAAGTGAAGCAACACTACTACACTTGCTGAAACCATCAGGCCACACAGTACCAAGAGGTGGCAGTATAAAATAAATATTTTTTATTAGTGTATCAGGGTAAACCTTTACTAGGATACCTAATACGAGGTAGAAGACACTTTGGTCAGTAATTGAATTACTAAAGTAATTCAAATAATTAAGTACAACTTCCCCAGTTATTCTCCATAATTTGGTATTTTTCTCCTGTCAGTAGTTTCTCAGTGTATACATTACAGTATCAGAGCATGATATGGGCAGCAGTTTAATCTCTCTGTAAGTGTGTGGTGCATTTTAGACTCAGGGCCCTTTCCTTTTGCTGTTTTACATCAGCACATCTGTCACACCACAGGACACCATGCAGGTGCCTGGCTCCACCTGTGCGAGAACGAGATTTTTCAGGCACTGGGATCTCAATCTTCTGGCTCTTTATTCACACCTTTCCCATTTCTACACTGCCTTCTACCCTTTTTATCTCTTTTGCTTTCTTTTTTCTGTCCCCTTGACTGCTCGCTGCACTGCCTTAGTGGCAATACAGGGCAAGGATGAGTACACATCTAAACACAATTCCTCTCTCTCCTGCACACCGAGGGCTCCCTCCTAGGAGCATTTCCAGGGCAGATCTGATGCTGATGACACATTGCCACCTGCTGCCCACAACGCCTTCAGTGAGTTTTTGCTTTGCAGAGTGTCCCCAGGGCACATACGGGTATGGATGCCGCCAGATCTGTGACTGCCTGAACAACTCCACCTGTGACCACATCACGGGGACCTGCTACTGCAGCCCAGGCTGGAAAGGGGCCAGGTGTGATCAAGGTAAAGCCCAGACACAATAAATAAATTGTCATCTTCTCACACAGGAAATGGATTCACCTGTTAAACACCATCTCTGTGTCATTAAATAAATCTGATAGGTTATTTAAGTAGCACATTCTGTTAATTCATGTCAGTTTTGGAGGTTTCAGTTAGATGACTCAGTGATAATTAGCTGTAGTAAAGTAACTGGAGTGGAGATTTGCATGAAATGTCAGGGCTGGGCTGCTCAAAAGTGCTGATGGGGCATGGACTTCACCTGCCCCATGCTTTCACCCAAAGAATGTTCTTACTTTTTCAAAATTAATGAAAGCATCTCTTTTCTGTGAAGATTCTTAGTTATTCTTCCTTAAATTTAGGATTTGTTTCTGACAGAGGTCTATTCTGGCATTATTAAATACAGTTGGACTTAGAAGTGAAATTTTGTCTCCTGCTCATCTGGCCTTGAGGATTCATGCCACTTACTTTCAACTCTTCTTCTCTTCCAGCTGGTGTGATTATAGTGGGGAACCTGAACAGCCTGAGCCGTACCAGCACTGCCCTCCCTGCTGACTCCTACCAGATAGGAGCCATAGCTGGCATCATCATTCTTGTCCTGGTTGTGCTTTTCCTGCTGGTGCTGTTCATCATTTACAGGCAGAAGCAGAAAGGGAAGGAGACACACATGCCCACCGTGACCTACACCCCTGCTATGAGGGTCATCAATGCAGATTACACCATTTCAGGTAGGTGATGTTCAGAACGCTTTTTTTTCCCTCCCCTCCACCTCTTGCCTTTGTGCTCAGATCTATCCCTCACAGATTTCTGTGAAAAAATTCACTTATTTCTGCTTTTTGATACCATGAAGCTGGCACACTGGGGAAAGAAGTGTTAATTGTAAAGAAAAGTGACCACATACCCCACTTTACTGTGCAACATTTTGCACCCTCCAACTTTCTTTCTGCATTAAATAGGGGCATTTCTATCATCTGTGCCTACTTTTATACAGCTTGAGTGTGGCAAAATCTGGTTTCTTCAATGCCAACAGCTTGAACAGAGAAAGAGCATAAAGAATCAGGATTTCATGCTATCTGTGGCAAGATTCTGCAGAGAAACAGCAAAAGATTTGAAACTAATTAAGGGAGGAGCAGTGAAATGGGAGTTTATGACCTATTAAAGTGCCTGTGAGTTGAGATTCAGTGGGTACATGAAACTTTAGGTAATTGTGCCACTGCTGAGGAAAGCAGCAGCTGAAGAAGGCAGCAGGAGGACTTGTCAGAGCTGAGAAAAAGCAGATCAGCAAAGATCCAGGTGCTCCTGAAGCAACAGAAAATGGTGGTGCAGACTTGGTGGTGGCAAGTGACTGCAGTGATGGAAAGGAAAAAAGAGAAAAGGATCACAGCAGAGAGGGGAGTTAAGTTAGCAGGTTACACTTGTGAATGTTCCTTAATAAAAAAGTGAGGTCACGACTTGTCACTTCCTGCCCTGTGTCTGTAATTTATTGGAATTAATAAAATTTAGTTCTGTGCTTGTTGGGGTTTGTTGCTTTTTTTAGGAAACTCTAGGTCAGATTCAGAAATCAGTGCAGCACCTTCAAGAATTTAATAAAGAAATTCCATGTTATTTTCAGTTGTTCATTTTCCTTCATTTTTCTTTTCAGAAACCATCCCTCATACCAACGGTGGAAATGTCAACAGCCACTATTTCTCCAACCCCAGTTACCACACTCTGACTCAGTGCTCCAGCCCACCTCATGTCACCAACATGGAGAGACTGGCCTTGGCCAAGGTAAAGCAGAAAAACACAGAGAAAACTTCTCTGACAGCCTTCATGTGATTTTACATTGTTCCCTGATCCCTCCAATTTGTCTCATTTTTGCTCTTCCCGATCATCACCTGGAAATTCAGCATCTTCTTCACAATTTCAGTTTTATTGCCTCTCTTTCTTTGAAACAGGCAAAAAACAGCCAGCTGTTTGTGAACCTGAAGAATATGGAGCCTGGAAAGCGAAGTGGTGTCATGGACTACACAGGAACACTGCCAGCAGACTGGAAACACGGCGGCTACCTCAATGAACTTGGTAAAAAAAGAGCAGAAACAAAAGGAGGAGGATGTGAATGTTACTCATTGCATGTGGGATGCATCCCTTAAGGCAGAAGAGATAATAAAGTGACCCCTTGTGAGGAATGGTGGAACAGTTTTTGATGCTCAGTGAAGACACAACGTGTAAAATATCCCATTTTTATTAAATGAGTTGCTTATTGATTAGTTTCCTGAAATAATGGGGTTTTTGAAGTAAGGGTCTGCTTGGACTAAATTACAAATTCTTAATAAATGAAAGATTGCATATATTCTTTTTCTTTTTTTAAATCGCCACAGAATGCAATCAGTGGTTTAAAAAGTATTTTTT
Organism: Parus major; assembly: GCF_001522545.3. Lineage (NCBI taxonomy): Eukaryota > Metazoa > Chordata > Aves > Passeriformes > Paridae > Parus > Parus major. The sequence goes on along the minus strand of NC_031799.1, from coordinate 71,355,898 downwards.
CATTACCTGAGATACTTTATTACCATTAAACAGTAGATATTCCCAGCTCAGCCTCCTGTTTGCTAAAAGATAAGAGCATTGTCTTTAAGAGAAATTCTTCAGAAATGGTGAGAGTTGCTGTATCCTGCTTTATGCTGTCCTTTCACCCTTTTCCACTCTCATGCATTCCAAAAAGGCTGACCAGTGAAAGCCTTAAAAAGGACTTTCAGTGTCAGTATAATTCAGAAAATGTAATTACCTTAATTTCTGGTATTTACATGTATCAGACTCTGGGATTCAGAACAACAGGAAGCAGCACTGGGGGTGTTTTTTGCCCTGCTCTTCCCCAGTCTTGGTCAAACTACAGTTCAGGCTCAGCTCTGTTGTGTTTGAGGTTTGTTTGGGTTGTTTTGGGTTTTTTTCAGGAAAGGATTTCACTGAAAATGCTCAATATTCAGCTTTATGTTTTCACAGAGCATTTGAACTTGCTCTGAATGCTCCTCAGAGACACTTGCTGTGGTTAGCCCAAGGCAGGAGCTCTTGAGCAACAGGGAGGCTGCAGAGGACTGGATGAATGTTGATGTTGTAAATGTTTCCTAGAAAATCAAACAGGATAACTCAAGGCTGGTGACCTGAGCATTAAGCTTGTGAAAACAGGACAGCTGACATGAGATCTAATAAAGATGGGGAAGGAATAAAACTAATTATGTTTAAGTCTCCTTAATTAATATCACTTCCCTCTTTAAAACTACTAATTTTGTTTAGATAGTGCACAGATAAAATCATTTTAGGCTTTTATAATATTTCTAGCATAGTTACCACAATTCAGACTAATTAAAAAATTAGCTCACCACAATATCAATCAAAGCTATTTGAATAGATCAGTAACCAGGAAAGAGCCAGGTCTCTCAAGACAGCTGTCATGCCCTGCAGTTTACATTTACTGAGAGAAATCTGTCAGTAACAGCTAATTGCAGATTCAGGTGCGAGGGTAACAGAGTAACCCTGACTTGGGAGTGATTCCATTTGGAAGCAGAGCATTGAGAATTGGGAGTGAGCTCTGCACACCCTGAGATTTTCAGGTCAAGGTGGGATGCCTTTCAGGTAGGTAGGGTTTAGGCAGACAGGAAAAAAAAAAATAGCAAGCTTTAGTCCAACAGCACTTACTAGGATTATTCAAGAGTGAGTAACTGGTCAGGTCAAACTTGGTATTTTATTTGTCCCTTACAACCCACCTTCCCTGTTCCTGTTGGAAAATGTGCAAGGAAATAGTACAAGTGCTTTTGTACCCCCATCCTGGGCAGTTTCACAGTCCTTACAAGAGAATCACTTCACCAGGGGAGAAATGGGTCCCAAGGCAATTTTTAAACATTCAGAACCTTTTGTCTAATCACAGTTGTTTTCTTTGGTTTTAAAACTACTCTGGTTTTTTGTATCATTTTCTCCTCAGGTGCTTTTGGACTTGATAGGGGATATGTGGGGAAGTCCCTGAAAGGTGAGGTTGTTTTCTCATGTATTTAGATGAAGCTACATAGACATCCCTTTCACTCCTCTGAATTACCTTTGGTTTCTAGGTGAAGAGAATATAAAAATAATTCTGGACTAAGTTTTTCCTAGACACTGAATCAATGCATGATTGGTTTGTTTGCTGGTTTATCTTTTTTGAAGGCTGTTGGGTTTTGATTTTTTTTTTAACCAAAAACAACCACAAACCAAGCCATTTTAAGTCACATTTTATGTGTCACATAGATTAAATGTTTCCTGTTGTGCTTGAGTCACAGCACATCTCAGTTCTAGAGTGCAGAACATGCTGCCTCTGCTGAAAGGCTCTAAAAGAGAGACAATTCCCACTGCAGCTGCTCTGCATGACCACAAACCTTCACCACATCCACTGCAAGCCCTTTGGAAGGGTATCAAAATACAGAGACACAGACAGGAATTAAACAATTCAGAAATTCAGGGTAGTGATGTGATATTTTTATCCTCTGAATTATCCAGTTACCTTGCACGACTTTACACTGTGTGTCACTGTTTGTGGTACCTAATTAGGGCAGGCCAGGGATATCCAAACAGTGGAAAAGGTGTAGCAAAGTCCATATGAATGATGAGTTAAACACATGGACAGAAAGCAGCTGTCCCCTTGTGTGCAGTAGGGCGCAGTTGACAGATTTATTACACCAGGTTTTTCCTGCCCTTGGCTCACAACAACGCCCTGCAGCTCCAGGCTGGGGCAGAGGGGCTGGCAAGCTGGGAAAGGCCCTGGGGGTGCTGGTGACAGCAGCTGGACACGAGCCCAGGGGTGGCCAGGTGGCCAAGAGGCCGATGGCCCCTGGGCTGTGGCAGCCGTGGGGCGGCAGCAGGAGCAGGGCAGTGCCCGTCCCTGTGCTGCCACTGCCGAGGCCACACCTCGAGTGCCGTGTCCAGCTCTGGGCCCCTCAGCACAGGACAGAAATTGAGATGTTGCATATCAGGAAAAATTCCTTCCTTCCAGAAGGGGCTGTCAAGCATTGGCCCAGGCTGCCCAGGGAGGTGGTGGAGTCACCATCCCCAGGGGGATTTAAAAGATGTGAAGAATTGGCACTTTGGAACATGGTTAGGTGGTGGATTTGGCAGTGTTACATAAATGGGTGGACTCAATGATCTGAAAGGTCTTTTATAAGCTAAACAATTCTACAATTCTGTGGTTACAGAAAGCCCAGTTCAAATGAATCACAAAATCACTAGCACCCATCCACTGACAGGTCCACCGAAGTCAGTCTCACGTTAAGTAACACACTATATGACAAAGCAACACAGAGAACAAATTAACAAACACCACAAAATCACTTCCCAGCATGAGCAAATACCAGTTTTTCACCCTTCAGTTAAATCCTGGGATCACAAGCCACACCTGAGGTTTTCTTTCCAGTTCTCCTGCGTGTGCCTTACAGAAACTTAGAAGAAGTTGGTTATTCTTTTAGTGTACTCAAATTTTGTACCACCCAAACCATCCCTAGAAATCATGCTGCCATTTGCCCAGACATTGCCCTTGGCAAGAGTCTCAGATCAGTTATTTTAAGTGTCCTGAGTTCAGCACCTGGAGGAACAGAAAGGGTTCTGAAGTGCTTGTTAAAAACTGGTTGTACAGCTTATGTCAATATAATGCTAAGTACTATTTTTTAATTGAAGACACTTGGATTTTGCAACAGTAATTTGCTAGTGGCAAGATCAAGTCCATTAAAAAGCATAGCAGTTGAGATGCTTTCATTGATGTTGAATTTTGAAGTATTATGACTGCTTTCCATTTAAATATTCACTTCTGAGTGACCTTTCAGAACTCAGCAATAAAGAAAAACCTTTTTTATTTTGGTAGCAACATCCATAGCACGCAGCACGCTTGAGACAGTGACACGTTTTTCTTTTGGTAGATCTAGTCAAGAACTCGGAATACAATTTAAGTAATTGCTCACTGAGCAGCTCTGAGAACCCCTATGCTACTATCAAAGACCCACCAGCTCTGGTGCCAAAGAGTTCAGAATGTGGCTATGTGGAAATGAAGTCCCCGGCACGTCGTGACTCCCCCTACGCCGAGATCACCGGCTCTGCCACTGCCAGCAAGAACGTGTATGAAGTTGGTAAGTGCAGAATCCACCTCTGTGTGCTGGGGGTTGGGAACCAAGAGCACAGGGCTTTTTATTCTTTGATTCAGTTTCATCAAAGACGTGAAAATCACCGGAAAAACAAAATTAGGCGTTCAGATTCTGTGTCCTTCTCAAAAGCTGTAGCAACAGCGTTGTTACTCTTTTGGTGTAGTTCACACAAAAAGGCTTTGAAGGACCTTCAGCTCTGTTCTGTAACCTACAGGTACCTCTGAATTTCCCTGGTGTGAAAGCCCTCATTTAAACAACAGCATAAGTTAAGCTTAGAATTGATTGCAGTGGAGTTCAGCTCTAGGTTAGACTGCAAGGGAGGGTTGAAGTTCTGTTTCCTTCTCTTGATGAGAATCTTCACCCACAGATGTAGCATTCCACTGAAATGGGCCCTACCTAGTTCCTGTAATTCTTTAGTTAGAGAAAACTTTGGGGTCCTGTGGAGTGGTAGCTATCCTGATCATCTCTGGGCTGTGATAAATTGTGTGCAGTGTCATAGGATGTATTTTCCTTTTCTGCATGCAATTGGAGATCACTGAAACCCATCCACGTACCCATTCTGTTTTTAAGGACTGTTATAAAGTGTTGATTAAAACTCTCAAATTCAGGTTGTTGTTTTGTTGGATTTTTTTAATTTCCTGAAATTAAAGACACATCAAGAACAGAAGCTGTCTTGTTTCTGTCAGTGAAGACCCTCACGGCAGGGCCCTGCTTCAAGTGTGAAGCCAAAACACCAACCTGTGTTTCTACAGCAGCATTTCAGGACTCAGCACGATGAGGAATCTTCCCACTGAAGCAGAAACTGAGATGAAGAATCAGTGTTCTCCCTAAAGCTGAGTGTGCTCTCTCTCTCTCTCCTGACAGAGCCCACGGTGAGCGTTGTCCAGGGCGCGTTCGGCAGCAGCGGCGGGCGCCTCGGCCAGGATCCCTACGACCTCCCAAAAAACAGCCACATTCCGTGCCACTACGACCTCCTTCCCGTCCGAGAGAGCCCCACGCCCTCCACAAAGGAGGTCAGCAGCGAATGACCCCGCAAGAAGCTGATGCCTACAGCCCTGGGACTCTCAAGGGGCAGAGGGGCACGGTCGTGCTCCTTCCTCTCTAGTTTACCATCTCTCTTGGCTCCTGATCTGTCCGGCAGATAATTGCTGTACCTTGAGCAGAATCTCAGCACGAGGTCTGTATTGCGTATACAAATGACAGATGGACAAATGCCACACTCTGGGGATCCTGATTATTCTTTTTCTTTTTATTCATGGCAGTAAATTTTATAGAAACAGGTATGCAACACATTTATACTGTAATATACTGGCTTAAAAAATAGTAGTTTGCAGATTAGTCTTGGTAACATCACATTTTAGGGACTTCAAATATAGGCTTCATGTCTGTCATGTTCCAGAGTAGTAATGCTCCCAGGACAGTGCAATTTACCAAATACCACTTTGTACAGGTGATCTGATTCACCAGTTACTCACTAGTTGAAGGAAAACTGCCTTGCCAAATTTTACCTTCCATTCTTATCTTTAGTCAAGACATATTACAAGAGAAAACAAGATCTGATGGGGATAAGGAAGCACAATGTTGCAGTTGTTTGAGAAATCCATCATCAGGCTTTGCCGTCCATTGCAGGTGGTGGATGTACTTGGCTTGAATAGTTCTGGAGATAAAATAATTGCAGACATCGATATTTACATGATGCTTCAAGATCTCTTAGTACTGCAGACCCAGCACCAGTCTTCAACAAGTATTTTGCTACAGTTCAGCTTCATACATTGCAGTTGTGACCACTATTTCTGCCACACACAAGCTAATGATCCACAACATATCAGTTTATTGCTTAAAAAAAAAAAAAATGTAAATTGAATCAGTTTATTTTTGTCACCATGGACTGATTATGTAAGGAGTGGACAAAGGTGATGACTTCTGTAAATCTTAACTGCAAGGAAGGGTTTACATTTTATAAAAAGGTAGTTATAATGACTGTAATATAGGATAAAAATAGTAAAGTGTTCTGACTTTTTTTTCTTCTAAATAACTAAGCAAACTCTGTGCATACTTGCTAAAAAGGCACCTTTTCTTTTTTATAGTTGATGTAGGGAAAACACATGCTTAAGCTGGTCTTTTGCATTGCTAATAATGTGACACATGTACCCCCCCACCTCCATTAACTTCTATCTCCATTTTTATGCTGTGTGTCTGTGTTTTTAGTGAACTAGCTTGTAACTGCAAAAATATTCTAGAGTGTGTGTCCATTTCTTTTGCATTTTTGCCAACTGGCCTTTATTTTGTCCGGTTCAAAGGACCTCTGGGCAGAGCAAGAGGATCAAAAGTAAGAATTCACAGTGATGTCTATCAGAGGTGATTAAAAGAATACCTAACAATGAATTAATCTGAACTAATTCAGGGGAAGAAAATCATTGTGGTTTTTGTTGAGAATGCCAGCAAGAACCCAGAAGAAAAGTAAAGAAGCAGCTCCTCCTTCAAGTTTAGCTTATTCTGTTGATTGTGTGGATGGAGACCATCTTCCCAAAGCAGCCCCTTTTTCCCAACAGGGGCTTTCAGTCCTTCCAAAATAGTCTCTTATGAGCTCCATGATTCAGTGGAAATTAAATTCATCAACGTATCCATCCATTGGACAGAATTTTCCCTGAACACATCAGCCTAAAAGTAACACGGTTGCTACAGGCTAGACAGCCTCTTTCAGTGAAAAGATAAAGTTTTAGGAACCTAAGGGTGAGGTGCCAGCATTTAACATGACCTGGCAGTGCCTCTTGTAGCACCTTGTCCCAAGGGTTGGTGTGTTGCTGATGGATGGGGAAAAGGATCCTGGCTGCTTTGCAGTTCCCTGGGCATTTCTGTTGCATCCTTGGAATAAAGAATTCCATTATGGTTTAGATTTGGAATGTACAGGTATTAGCTATGAGATTTCTAAGGCTGGTTGCCATTTAATCCCTGTCTAAGATGAAGTATTGATTGGGTTTGTATGCGTCTATAAAGTGTAGAGCTACTGGCATATATATTTTTTTGTATTGTGTGAAACAGACTTCAAAATAAAACCTTTCTTCTCTGAAGCCATGAATAGAAAACGCTGCATTTAACAATTGGAAGCTCACAAAAATGTCTTGCTCTTTTTGAAGACCACTAGGTAAATTATCTTCATCACATAAACAATTCTTTTAACATAGGAAAGTGAAGAGCTGAGTAAATGTTGGGAGTTTTTTTTTTTTAATTTCCAGTATACCACATATCCTCAAGTGATACATTCACTCAAAGAGTCATGAAAATTGATGAGTTTACTGTAGTTTTGCTTATGGTGTGTGTTCTAAATGTACACATCACTGAGGTCTGCCTTTCTGCATGCAGGTGAAACTCCTGCTGTGTAGTCAGCAGCAGCAGTGTCTGCATAAATCTGAGCTGGATCTGCAGTACATACAGGGCAAGCCAATGGCTTGTGAATTTACTTCAGAGAATGATGGCTGGTGAGGTGCTCAGAACACAGATTTCCTGGAGTGCACTCTGCTCTCAAGCTTCAGAGATCCCCAGTCAATCCTCGTGACTGCCAGACAGCTCTTGTAGATCCCACTGTGGTCTTCACACCATTTAAATACTTCTGAAGGTGCATTCTGTAGGGTGCAGGAGACTGAATGCATCAGTTGATGGAGCAGTTTTAGCAAGCACTCAGAGAACTGGCTTCACCACAGACAGGAATGGAAAGGGATGCCTTGCCTCAATATATTCACACTGCAATAGTGACAAAATACAGCACTGAAAATGGAGGTAGCTCTCCCCTAGAGGCGTGTGGCACCGAGTTAATAGCTGACTTTAAAGTAGTGAGTATAAACTTTAGGCTTTAAATACTGTAGGCATTATTAATTCAGGCCACTTAGAAGCGTAACGAACCTCACGGCTTTCTACTATATCCAAGATTTTAATCACAACACACTCTTACATATAAAATCTGTCCTTATCTTGATCTACCCAGAGAACTTCCATTAACTTTAATTGGAGATGCAGAAGCAGATTATGGGAAGGAAGATTTCATTGTACTCACACTTTCTGCTGAGACAATCCACAAGTTCATATTGAAGTGAAGTTAGGATAAAATCAAAAGCAAGGAATGTGTTACTCTAAATACATTGGATTTTCAAATACACTAACAACAATTTTTTATTCAGTACGTATCCAAACAGTAATTCTTACACCGAAGCTCTTAAGTCCAGACTGAAGAACACAGAGCTAGTTTTGACAAAAAATGCTTTATATTAAAGATTGTACATACAGTATCTGAAATTACTGAAAACAAATGAGTGTATGTTTATCAGCTACTGTAGAGAAAACCTTGTCATTTGATACACTCATAGTAGTGCTAGAGCACTGAACATAACTTTTCTGTTTTTTAGCCCACAAGACTTCACTTTGATATGATTGAACTGTACTATATTTTTAAAGAAAACCTATCAAGTATGCCTGGCTTTTTTCTTAGTTGTAACAAAAAAAGTGTTTTGTTGTGAAAACATATATATATTTTCCAAAGATGACTGATGTTCATCATTCTCCCTCTCACTACCATGTATTTCACGTCACTTCACATACCTGTAGGTTAATACAATAAAGTTTCTAATGAAAGATGGGAAGTGATTTTTTTTTTTATTTTTTTTTTCAACTTTGATTTTCATTTGCTTACAGGGGAATCTTGAAATAGCATGACAAATGTATGAAATGTCATTTTTGCTCTCATGGTTTAACCCCAGCTGGCAACTGAGTACCATGCAGGTAGTTACTCGTTCCTCCAGGAAGGAGTAGAGGAAAGGAAACTCTGTGGGTTGGAATAAGAACAGTTTAATAATCGGAAGAAACTAAATAAAGTACTACTACTAATTGTAATACAAAAACTGAAAAATTCATCATAGAGGTCTAATGTTTCAGATTTTAAAAGCTACAATCCAGAATTGCAAAAGTGTAGTTCCACTTTCCAGGCTTTTCTGTGAAAAGCTGAGAACCTCAGCATCCCTTCAGTGCTGTTTGTAGTGGTTCAGCCTGACCCAGATAGTGGGTCTGGCTGCTGCCGCCGTCGGGATCACCCATTACTGGCGACTCGGATATGAGAGAGACGAGTCTGATCCAGTTACATGAAACTGAACTTAGTAAGACAAACCAAACAGGATGCCGCTCCTACAATTAAAAAGTCTCCAGGCCCTGGTTCTGGGCCTGACCTGTAGGAATGGTGTACATTCCATGTGGTGTACGGTGCGTTATCATTACTGACCAGAGAGTTGACAACTCCAGTCTGGTACCTGCTGGCATTGAGGCAGGAAGGTCGTTAATGAGAGGTTTTAATTGCTGACCCGAAGCCCTTGATGTTCTCCAAGGTGGGTGGCAGGGAATCTCGTGTCGTTGCATGCCGCTGTCCCGCGCTCCGACGGAGGTTCCCCGATAAACAACAGCAATGTCCCTGCACTAGCTGAGATGGATTAGTATTTTATTTTTACTGCAGTCACATTGTTCTTGGAAGACCTCCCTTTTAGGTCTGTTACAATTCTTTGCCCAATGTCCCTTTTGTCCACAAGCTGTAACAATACCCAGTTTTCTGCTTTTGTTGCTTTTGGGAGGCCTTTTGAAAATTACTTAAAGCATTAGTCAGTACTTTTGCTAGAACAGCAGCAGCATGCACAGGAGTAGCTGATTTGTTACAAGCTTCCCCCATTTGAGGAACACAGGTCTCAGGCTCTGACCTCAGTGCACACAGAACCTTTTTGCATTCCGGATACCACAGCCAACTGTTTCAGCGATCTCTCCTGCGCTCCATCTTCCTTGTTTATTGATTGCTAATTTAAGGCAATGCAAAAATGCCTTATAGGGCTCAGTAGGGCCCTGTCTGATACCAGCATAGTCCAATTTGGGCTTACTGGCATCTGGTATTTGCAGCAAGACTTTTTCTGGCTGTGTCCTTAATATTATTAACAGCAGACCTTGGTAGATTTATAGCTTGCTGATCTGGGTCTGTAATGGGCCTGCTCTCCAGCTGATTGCTCCATGGTCAGTCCTGTTCTGGCAGGGTCTCTGGCATAATCTTTGTTGCAGCTTATTTAATAAATGTTTCCACCCAACTCTCACAATGAATATTCAGTGGGGGTTAGCAACGATGTCATGAGGTAACATACACCATGTGGAGTTGAAGTGTGAGCAGAAAAAGTTGTTGAAATTAAGCTGGAAAACTATGGAGAACCCCTTCCATATTCTCCAGCTGCTTTGCTTAGTTACTTGATTTTGCTAAAGGCTGAAGCCTCCCAATACAGACTGGCTCTACTGTTACATCGGAAAACATCCAACCTTGTCACCTTCTTTTACCACTGCCCTCATTCTTCCCAAGTCTTCTTCCAGAATTCCAGCTGGGAAAGATCCTCTTCCGATGAGGAGGATGAATCAGAGGGGGAGATGCCACCTTCAGCTATGAGCAGCACCCTTTTGTATTTGCGACCTTGCCTTAAGCTAGGCCCTGCAGTAGGCCATGGTGACCCAGGTGCTGCCATCATGGAGGTGGGCCCTTCTGGAATTGCAGCAAACATAATTCCAGTCTCCTCAGAGAAGGTGTGGCACTTATGTTTAGGAAGGGGAGGTTCCTCTGGGTAGTGGGTGTGCTGCACAGAGGCATGGGCGAGATCACAGGTGGGACTGGAGGTGGAGACTCCCAACAGACCAGGGTGCAACCTTCAAAATGGCCGACATTCGTAAAATGGCGGCCGGTGGTGCTGTAACCACTGGTGATTATCGTGGAACTGGACTGCTTGGTGTTAGTTTGGTTGGTGGGACGGAATGGGAGAGGTCCAAAATGACCTGTGCACTGCCATTGTGGATGTCAGGTGGAGGGTCCGATGACGATGGACACAGGGCAGTGGAGTCACCGGCTAAGCCACACTTCTCCCCGGGCCAGCCACCAGCACAGGCATTTGCCATCTCAGCCCCATGTCTGTCCTCTGGGATGGTCAGAGGAGAGATTTTGAAGGAAAAGGTGGGGTTGTTATTCCTGCAGTTTCCTGAGTCATTGGTTTTTTTTGCTCCTTTACGAAGAACTTTGATTTCATTTCCTTCTTCTTTTCTTCTAATTTTGCCACGCTGAATAATATTTGGAATATTTGGATTAATTTCTGTGCTATTCCGCTCCACTGCCAAATTATGAGGTTTTTTCCCTACCGGGTCCCAAAATTCAGTCAAATATATCTTGGGCTCAGTGGCTTCTGGAATATTTCTAAGAACCCATTGAATTATATTTTAGAGCTCTTTCTTTTGGAATTTCTTTCCCCAGTTTGCCAATTTTAACTTAAAAGATTCAGAGATGTCTCTCTCAGCTACCGACATCCTTGCTCCCATCCTGAAAGTAGTTTGAAATGCCAACCAAAGAAAGAATGGCGTTGAGTAGATGGGGCAGATGTCACCCTTCTCCTACCTTCCTCTGAAGGTCGTTGCTGAGGCAGCTTCCTTCCAGCTCCTTAGCAGTACAAGTGTCTTCCCACTCCGACCCGCTGCCAGCCGTTCTCACTCCGGTGAGAATGGCAATAGCCTACGTTCAGCTTTGAAGAATAAATCTGAATCCTGACAGTTCACCTGGATACCAGGGGACCTGTTGTAAATAAGGCTTGGACTTTTTGGTTGCAAACAAAAGTCAGCTCATTTATTAAACAAAAGAAAACACCAACAGAGGCAGGAGCCCAGGATAAGGCCAAGCCCCACTCGGCAAATCGGACAAACCACAGCAATACAGTGGGTGCTCCTTTGGACTATTCTGTCCCGCAGAAGGACCCGGGGTGAAGTCCTGCTACTGCCTTTATAACCCCCTTCTGTCATGAATGATAGGTTCATTCTTGATTCTCTGTTGGGAAGGTAGAATTAGAAAGAAATATATTATAAATATGACTTTGTAGCCAGAAAGGCTAAGGAAGAAATACAAATGATAGCACGGTTTGAATAATTCAAAGAAACCAGGCTGGTATGCCAGAACACATTCTTTCCTGCAATAAAACCAAGCTGAGACCCCTCATCCCAGCCTTATAAGGAAAGGTCTGAAGGACCCCAAGATAACTAAAAATATGCAAAAATAGCGATTTCTATAGGTTGCACACAAATGTTACTGTATTAGTATACTTAGAAAGATTGGTCAGTGAAAGAATAGAATATTCATATGTATAGATTATATAAGTAATTGTAAAAGAGAGTTCGCTCTCTTGGTCTCTCTTAACTCTTGGTCTCTCTTAGTCTCTCTTGGTCTCTCTTAACTCTTAGTTCTTTTGTTTTCTCTTGTTTCTCTTACTACGTTCGCTTGCTGCTCTTTCCTGCTCTTCTTTAACTCTTTTTCCCAGCTCTCTCACTTCTGTTATGTTCTGTAACTCTCTTTCGTAGAAATCTTAAGTCTTAAACTCATGTATTCCTATCTTACCCTCTTTTGTATTGTTCTCCCTGAGCCCGCCTTGAGCTCTATCTGCTGGCTCATAGCAGGCTCTCTCTCTCTCTATCCCACGCCCTGAAATAAACTTCTAACACCTAACTCGATTATAGAGGTCTTTGCCGTGTCTCTGACCGTCCCCAGAAAGCGTCTCCTACAGTTCTCTGACTGGCTCGTTTCTAAGGCTCTCATTAGTCCTTAACGGGGTGCACTCCAGAACAATTATTCCTCCAGGGCATCGAGTGGTTGGTCGGCCCTTCCACCAATTGTTGTCCAAGATACAAATATGACTTCTATGAGGTCATGTTCTAGAATGTTCTTTTGGTTCACGAGCCTTTCACGTTGTTAAACAGCATCTCATTAGCTTTAAATTAATCTTGATTCCATTCAATCCCACGCAGATTACTGGACTTCACCCCCTTCCTTTATAGAAGCAGGAAATCCAAACTCCCTATCGACAAATACTAACCATTAATTAGGAACATATACTAAATAACAATCATCTTATAATCAAATGCTAACAATTAATCAACTTGTTGCAGCCATCGATTTACTTATAACAGGTCCCTGTTCAGGCACCATCTGTAGCAGTCTGGCTCTGACCCACAGAGTGGGTCCAGCCGCTACTGTCTTTGGGATTACTGGTTAATGGCAACTTGGATTCAAAACAGACAAGTCTGATCCAGTTACACAAAACCGAACCTTTAATAAGGCAAAAATAACAAACAGGATGTCATACACGTAACAGGAGATGAACTGGAAAAGACCAGGGTCCAGGGTCAGGCACAAGTAATATATACATTTACGCAGTACACAATATATACAAGTATTACGCATTTATATATTATGGAACAAGGAGGATTTAAGGCGGGGTCCAAGGGAATGACCCACATGAGGACAGAGGATTAGGAATATTAATAATAACTGCAGCAAAAAGTAACCAATAGGAACATGAGGCTCAAGGAACATTCTGGTAACGATTAACACAGAACCAATGGGGGGCCTTTGGGGGTGGGCTTAAAGCTCCCTCACAGAAGAGGAAGTGTCCCATGGCTTTGGGTTGAGCTCTTCCTCTTCTATCTTTGTCGAATCAACCCCAAGAGCTGTTGAAATAGGGGGCTTAATTGTTAAGTAATTGACTTTACAAACAGCCAATAAAAAGGTAACAAAGAGTGATCTTGATTACATACAGTAAGCAATTACTGGTTATAAATTAATATTCTCCATAAAGAGTCATGTTTCCATGTAGGAATAAAAAGGGCTTGGATGCTTCATGGAGTCACAGAATCCATCAGGCTGGGAAATGTTGTGGTGTAATGTATTTCGTTACGTAAGTGGTTTATTCCCCGTTCCCCCCTGAATTGTGTATTCCCCTTGGATGTCTACCTTCCCTGGAAAGTTCCCCATCCCTCCTCCCCTTGTCACTTCCCCCTTGTTTCAGGAAGTCCCTTGTCAATCCCTCTTGGTGTACATGTCCCTATCCTGCAATTCCCCTAATACTCGAAGCCGTACATGGCTGATCCCTCAACTATAATCTTCTCCCTTCACTCCTCCCTCCCAGATTCCCTATTGGAGTTTTCTACCCTCCCCTTGAACATCCCCCATATAAAAACCCTAGTAGACTGTGAGGAAAAAGACACAACTTTGGGGGTTCAAATAAACTAGGGTGTTTATTAAGGGAAAAGAACAAGGGGAGGACGGGATAATGGGTGAGGGAGAAAAAAAGAAAAGAAATGAAAAAAAGTCCCGGCTCTGAGGATTGAGGAATCCTCTGGCCAAAGCGGCGTTTTTGGGCCCAAAGCAAGAACTCAGCGGCACTGCAGTGAATGCAGGTAATCTGCACTCAAATTTATAGAAGAAGTCTCTAAAAGAGATGTAGACCCAAGTGTCTGCAGTGTCGGGTCCTCAGCTGCAGCTAATCCACAGTTCAAAAGCCGTTCTTCCAACTTCACAGGTCCTTTTATCATCTCTGTCCCCTCAGCTTGTTGCTGGCAGTCCCACCCCTAGAGCTGTTGTTGATTGGTGCTGGTAACATCTTCTCCTCCAACAGTTTGCTGTCGTTGGGGTAACTGAGGTTTTGGAGTGCAAGTTCCTCATTCGTATTCACCGCTGCCGTGGTGTCAAGTTACAAGTCTTCTGGGGCAGGTTAAAATTCTTTGTAAGGTGCTGCTGGTGAGGGGATTTGCTTTGAAAACCTCGAAAGTAACAAACTTAAAAGATATTATTAAACTTACAAACAATGCATCAATAGCAACAAACAAATGAGTAAGGGACTATAAAAATAGGGATAATGCTTATGACAATTAAACATTCAACTGGAACACAAAAACACAACCAGTACAATTCTTCAATGAACAATTTCTAAACAACAACAACAACCAATTCCACATGCAAAAGCCAATCTAAGGTTTATAGATGACATAGACCCCTGTTCAGGGCTCTTTGGTCCCTGACCCCTTCAGGAAATAAACCTCTCCCTGGAACCCATACCAAGAGCCTCCTCCTAATTTCCTTTATCTCCTCCATGCACTGGCATCCAAAGTGCTGTAAGGAGCAGCAGCTCCAAGGTTCAGCTCTTGTCCTTTAGGTCAGGAGCAGTTCCCCACTCCCAGTGTGGTGCCGCAGGACAGAGTTAGCCAGGACTGTGGCACCACGTCAGGAGAAGTGTTACCGCTGGAGATGAATTGATCACACAAACACCGCTCGAGGTGTGGTGAAAGGAAGAGTTTATTTCTTCTCCCAGGATTTATCAATTATCCTTATCCTAAACTGGGGGCCCAGAACTGGACACTCAAGGCGTGGCCTCACCAGTGCCGAGCACCGGTGAAGAATCCTTGCCCAGGTCCTGCTGGCCACACCATTACTAATCCAGGCCAGGTGCCGCTGGCCTTCTTGGCCACCTGGGCACAATTTTGGCTCATGTGCAGCTTGCTGTCCACCAGAGCCCCCAGGTCACTTTCTGCCTGGCTGCTGTCCAGCCACTCTGTCCCTAGCCTGTAGCATTGCAGGGGTTGTTGTGGCCAAAGCGGAGCACCAGGCATTTGGACTTGTAAAACACTTTACTGGACTCAGCCCATCTATCCAGCCTGTCCAGGTCCCTCTGCAGAGCCCTCCTACCCTCCAACAGATCCACATGCACGGCCAGCTTGGTGCCAGCTGCAAATTCACTGATGGAGGACTCAATTCCATCATCCAGATAGTAAGTAAAGATACTAAACAGGACTGGGCCCTGCACAGATCCCTGGGGACACCACTGGTGACTGACTCTCAGCTGGATGTGGCACCACTGCCTGAGCCCAGCCTCCATCCAGTTCTTGACCCAGTGTAGAGTGCACCTTTCTAAGCCGTGGGCTGCAGCTTTTCCAGGAAATGCTGTGGCTCACAGTGTCAAAGGCCTTGCTGAAGGCCAGGCACACAACATCCACAGCCTTTCCTGCGTCCATAGGCAGTTCACATGGCCAGAAAACAAGACCAGTTTGGTCAGGCAGGACCTGCCCCTCCTAAAGCCACGCTGGCTGGGTCTGACCCCTGGGCCATCCTGGAGGTGTCATGTGATGGCACTCAAGGGGATCTGTTCCACCTCACCAGGCACCGAGCTCAGGCTGACAGGCCTGGAGCTCCCCAGAGCCTCCTCCCAGCCCTTCTTGGGGATGGGGTCACACTGGCACCTCCAGTCCTCTGGGACCCAGGGTTCCCTGTTCCCCTCAGAAGGAAGTCAACAACTACCACTACCCTTCTTTTCTCTTTAACACTACAGGTGGTGCTCATCCAACAGATGAAGTGTTAACTGGGAAACTCTCCAGGGCAGATTATTTTCTTTGCTGTCATCTGCCTGACCCCCTGGACCCAGGGCCTCATACCCATCCTGAAGCAACACCTGTGAAGGTGATGGGGCTGGGTGGGGGCAGAATTTAGTATTTTATTTTTTGTATTTCCACCCTCACCCCGTTCAATAGATCTTCTAAGTGATCATAGGCATGGGGCTCCTCTGACTCCTGATGGGCTTCTCTCAAGGATGAAAGAGTAGAACTCCACCAGTCTGTTTCCCCTTCACTCGCTTTTCCTGATATTCCTTTGTCTTTACACTTCTCCTTAAGCTCTGCTACCTGACAGAAATAATTCACCTGCTTGCACTGTTCTCTGGTACTATCATCAGGCTCAGGCATTCCCTGCAGTGAGGTGCTTGGACAGCCCTTCATGGGTAGTTGTGTTTGGAAAAAGGAAAAAAAAAAAAAAAAAGGAGAAAGGAGAATGGCAGTGAGAAAGGCAAGGCAGGCAGACAGACATATCCCACCACTGGGGAGGCGCAACTGCAACTCTGCCTGCTTGCCCTGCCTGTGTGATCTGCACATAGCACTGCCCCAGAGCTGGGGGAACACAGGCTCAGGCTCAGGTCACTCAGTGTGGCAGGCATCCATAGAGGCTCTGGGGACATTTGCAGGTGTCCCAGGCCCCTACACCCTCCCAGCCAGAGGTGCTGAGCCCCCTTTCTCCCACCAGGCAATGTCTCCAACACTTGTGCTCATCCCGGCTCTGTTAGCCACCCTCACTGTGCTGAAAGGGAATTTACAATTTGAGAATGATGAAGTAAAACAGATGCAGGAGCATGAGGAATATGTACATCAGGAGATGACTCAGCTCCTGGAGCAGTAGCACCATGCTGTCTTCTGCCTGGCACCATCAGTGTCTGCTCTGGGCTACTGCAGCAGTGCTGCTTCTGGTTCTGCTGGCTATGGGCTGCTGGCTGGTGAGAAGAAGAAAGTGTGGCTGTGGCAGCTGCAGGGAGCTGAAGGACTTGAAGAGGCACGTGATGGTTGTGAGCAAGAAGTGCAGCAGAGAGGAGAAGGTCAGTGCTCATAAGGATGAGGTCAAGCGTGTAGAGAGTGGTGGCAGCCCTTTGGCTGTGCCTGCCCCATCCAGGATGGGCACATCCAGGATAAGGCTGGAGCCGCTGTCAGCGCCCTGATCTAGTTGAGAATGTCCCCACAGCTGATGGCTGTGGG